>NC_046370.1:22295225-22595225 GCF_011125445.2 Fundulus heteroclitus
CAAAGGCCGTCAGGAAACTGGGGACCGCAAGCTGCTCTTAGTTATGATCGGGAGACAGAAAATTGCTGAGGGCGTTTATGTACCATATACCAGTTGGATGCTTTAAAGATGCATGAGGTGTCAGCTGAAAGTGTAGGCAAAAAGGGTTCGCAAATGTGTTTCACAAGCCTCCCATCTTAGACAAACGCCTTGGTACACGTGGAGCAAAGACTGTAAAAGCAGAATGTATTTTATGGAGAGGATCTACGGTGTTCTCCCCTACCTACCGTACACTTCTGAGTTAAAGACGGATCTTTGGACAAATGTTACAGGCATTGCGACCCCTCTTTTCAAATGTGGTTTATTATGTATTCACAGATATTTATAAAATATATTTGACTGCACTGTGTACAAAGTAAAATTTGGTATTTCTGTTTTTGTTGTTGTTTTTTGTCACTGTCGGCCATTAAAATCAGATTAAACACACCTTGATTTAGGAAATTAACACATTTTATAAGTTTTATAAAATGTCATTAACAATGACAGTGTGACTTTTCATTGGCGAATTAACAACATTTGAGTTAACTGGAGGCATAGAGTGGATTTATTTTAAAGGCAACCTGTCAAGCCTACTGATTTGTTGAGTGGCATCACAGGAAAGTCAAGAAGAATCAGTAATCAGAAGAATTGTAGACATGTGAATCTGTTCAAACAATTAATGCCATGGGAATGGTGTTTATACTGATGAGGATAGAGAAAAAATTTCTTCATCATAAATGAATGTTGACCAAACTGCGTGAATCAGCACCTTAACAACAGAACAAAGACATTTTAAAGATGCTGAAGGAGACCGTTTTTTTTAAGACAATGAAACTAAAATTGATGATTTTGATCCTAAAGGCCATTTTTACATTTAGGGTAAAAATTCGGGAAGCTTGCTTGGCTGAGAGCAACAACTGTGTGACTATTTTGCTGCAGGAGTGATTGGGGCACTTCACAAAATGGCACAATGAGGGAATAACAGCGTGTGAAATCACTTAAGCAGCATCCTAAGCCGTCAGCCAGGAAGATAACCCTTGGGTGCCAATGGGTCTTCCAAATGCACAAGGACTCCAGCCATAGCCTCAGATTGTTTTGGAGTGGCCATGACACGTCCTGATTTCAACCCCGTAAAAAAAAGCTTTATGGAGCGCTAACAAGGTGAGCGAGCAAGGCAGCCTATAACCCTGACTCACTTGACCACTTTTCTGTCAGGAAGAATGGGCAGACATTTCAGCAAACTCTTGTGAGAAGCTTCTGCAAGGGTACTCTAAAACGCTTGACCTAAGTCATATAGTTCAAATGGCAATTATTCCAAATACTATGAAAACATTTGATTCACGTTGAACCATTTGGTAGCAAGTGATGCAAATTTGTGGGATAAAAGTGGAAATTATACAAATTTTAACATCTGTGTAAAACATCCCACCATATAGATATAACATTCTTGTCGTAATCACCTTGTGTACTTTGTGTGTGTGTGTCAAGGAATGTGTATCTAAATGTGATTATAAATATTGTATAAATAGGACATTTCATTATCTAGAAAGTGCACCCCACCGGATCTGTTCTTTGCTTTTTATTTTCAAAGCTGCTACAGGTCGTCAAGCAATGGAACTTGAGCTCTTTTGTACTTCATGTTGTTCTTCTCTGTGTTTTAATTATCACGCCGCCATTAGTGGGCTGAGAGTACGATCCCAACTGTGAAGCATGGGGTTGGCAGCATAATGCTGTGTGGGTGTTTTGTCACTATGTGAAAATAAGTAAAGAAATATTGAATCAGCATTTTAAGACTTCAACCAGGAAGTTAAACCTTGGGTCTTCTAATTGGACAATGACTGTAGGAGTACCCGCAGATTGTTTTGAAGTGGCACTGATTTAAACCCCATAGAAGAGCATTACAAAGCACCTAAAAGGTAAGTGAGCAGAGTAGACAGTAACTTGACCCATTTACACTGGTTCTGTCAAGAGAAATAGGGCAAAAGTAAAAAAAAAAAAAAAAAAAGCTTGTGCAAGGATACCCAAAACTCTTGACCCAAGACATACGGTTTAAAAGCAATTCTTCAAAATACTAAGCAATTATAAGTACATTTAAAACAAATATTTCACTCTTTCATAGATTTAGTAAAAGCAGAAACAATGTAAAGCGACTTGGTAGTGACAAAACAAAAGGTTATTCATATTTTCATACAGACTACGAAAATACTTGGTTCTAACTGTATTTAGTCAACCCCTTTTTAAACCTGCCGTGTGAGTGCATGCGCATGTCTCAGTATGTGTGTGCATCGCCGGGAACGTGAGGCAATATTGAGTGAGTTTTAGTGTGAAATCCGTTAACATGTCCCGCCTTGGCAGGGCACAAACACTTGATTGATGAGAAAACTCCAGGGGATTTAATGCGTCTTCTATTGCACCCCGAGCACCAAACCCGCTCTGTTTCTCAGGACCTGCAGAAATATGACCATAAATTGAAACCAAAGGAGGCGGGGGTTCATATGCGATACCCAAGAAGTACACCCCTACATTTATTTCCGGCAGAGGTTGGGTGTGTGTGTGTGTGTGTGTGTGTGTGTGGGGGGGGGGGGGGCTATTTGTAGGATGCTTGCACTGCAGAAAGAAATAGATAGTGAGGAATGAAAATGAATGAAACCATTTGCTGTTCTTAGGCTGGTGCGGGACTCATTTCACACAACTCTTGGCCCTACCAGCTTGTGCTCTTATGTGGCTGACAAGTTTATTTATCTCAGCAGGGTGAATTAAAAATCTGAGCCAGGAGTCTCTGTGCTGTTTACCTGCTCAGAGGTGGCTGCCATCCTTAATGCTCTGAAAGCAACGTGTAGATGAAGGAGGCAGCCGAGCCCGTTTTTGATTAGGCATATTCTCCCCACGGAGTGAGCTGAAGAAGGGGCGTCTAAATTATAAAAATAGATGTTACTGCGGTTTATTTTTCCGTTAGTGTCTACTACAGCCGCAGTGGAAAATCTGCTCGTCTATCTTTTCAGTTTTCTTTGTGCAAATTTTCCTAAAATTTTCCTCATTTATTTGTACATTCTCCCAAAGATCAGCGTGCATTAGTGCTCGAGGCATGAAAAGAAAAGAAAAAGGAAAGACATGAGATAGGATCAGATCAAAGGTTCGAAAGCATAGACATATGGAGAAAAACAGCGAGAAACCCGTACATAGGGGAGGGAAAAAAAATGGAATAATGCCAGCAGCAACATATAGTTGATGGGTAAACAGGCCTGGCAAGCTGGAATAAGGAAGTGCCCTCCAGTGGCTGTGACTGCAGGGAGAATAAATGCCAGTGATACAAACAGCCCAAAACGGTATTAATCTCCCCGATAGCCTTCATGCCTGCCGTGCATTAGAGCAAATAGCGCGCTAAGCCACAGACCCATTCAATCTTCCCCCCCACTCCACCCCACCCCATGCACTCCCTCAGCGATGCCTACAAAACAGCCAAGGCCCAGCGCAATAAGGCATGATGGAGGAGGCGAGTGTACGAGCAGCCCCATCCACCGTTGCGTTTTACATTTTAATCGCATCGCACAATGAGGCAGGTGGAAATCAAGCACTGGCAGGTGGAGGGGGAAGCAATTAACAATGGTATTTGGAAGGGGTGGACAAGGGAATAGGGGAAGATAAAGGTGGGCAGAAAGATACTTGACCAATTCAACTTTGATCAACATTTCTAACAATAGCCACAGATCAGAATGGAGGGGGGGGGGGTAAAATTGGTTGAAACTGAAATTATGGAAAGAGTTAAGACCTGTGGAAAACTGAAACTTTCCTTTATGGGCTTGTTTTAGGAAATATATTCCGGTGTTTCTGCCCTCTCAAAAGAGCCAAGGCTATGTATGAAACCTAAAAGTCAGTGCCAACATTATTTCAAGTCTCAGGCTCAAACCAAAAGCTTATATTTTACGTTTCTCGGAGGTCATCAGACTTTGCCTAGCTTTTGTGGTTGTGGTTTCTGCTTGGCTCCTAAAGTGTGGTGCATTCAAGGTTTTACTTCTAAGTGTGACAAATGAATGGACCAGAGATCTAGAGTACAGAACTGCAAACGGAGCACTGGGAACTGAGTTACAGGCTCATTGGACAGAACAACAGCAAACAGAAAGGTGTTAATGAGCTGAAGAGGAGATATGTGTGTTGGCCTCTAATGGTTTATTTGTGGAAAGGCAGCTTTGCCAATAACAATACTTCATACAGGGAAAGAAAGCCAGGTTTTAAAGTCATCATAGGGCCGCAGGATCGGCCCTGCGATCTGAAGTTTACCTGTGTCATTCCAATTGCCACATGCGAAAGTGTGGCATGTGGAATGGCATACCTTTCTCTGCATGAATGTGTGTTTTGATGGGTAATTGTCTCTTGTAGTACCAAATCTCTGAATGGGCCATATGATAAGGAAAAAAAACAATACACAAGCTTAGTGTATTGATCATGTACAGCAAATACAAAATACAGTTTGGTCATTTCAAAAAGATGTCTCCATAGGGTGAGTAAAAGGCACCTGCTTGGAATATGGGCCATGCTGATTTTACATTGTTCGTATGTTTGAAGTGATCACATCAATATATGTTCAGCTCGGCTGAATGAATGCCACATACAACTAACGTTCGTTGCAATTATAGCTGCTAGTTTTTTGAGATGTACCATATTGCCAGAAGTATTCCCAGTCGGATGCACTGGTGTACAGCATGCCACCACCAGACTGTAGTGTAGTGGAGACATCTCTGGGAATGTAATGTATGATTTGAGGATTGGCAGCTGCCTGACTACAATATGTCATGTGTAAAGTTTGGTGCTGTAGGGGATGTTGAAGGGGATGATAATCGAGGAGTTGGGGTTAGCCAAACTCCTGAAAAAGTGAAATGGTAAAGTGAAAGGAAGCTTCAACGCCTTGGCATAACAGGACACCTTGGTCAATTTCATTATCTCAACAGTTTGGGAATGGCCTCTACATTTTCCAACATGACCATACAGAGATAAGTAAGTTGGGGATAAAAAGAACTTGGGTGACCTGCACACATTCCTGACCTCAGCCCATCTTTGGGTTGACTTAGAGTGGAAACTGTGAGCCACGCCTTCTTGTCCGACATCAGTGTCTGACCTCAAAGATACAGTACACTTCTGGATGAATGTTCAGAAAACATACATTTCTAAATGTTGTTCCCAGAATTGATGAAACTGTTATAGCTGCAAGGCACAGTCAAAGATAATATTAAATCGTATGGATTAACAATAGGAGGACAGGCAGACAGGTCTAATTCTCATTGCTTTTAGGAACATTGTGTATGTCTCCAGCTTTGCACATCTAGATGCATATTTTTTTCTCCATTCAATCTCTACAAAAAAGCTAAATCTCAGGTTTGATGGAGAAAATCTACTAAAAACTACATTTGAGTTTTCCTACAGAATTGAAATTGCATTTAAGCCTTTGAATAGGTCACGTTGAATGAGACATATTAATATAAATATACTTGGATATAACATATTCCTCTGTAGCTCTATTTGTTTTAATTTTTTGTCCTGCTGGAAGTTGAATGTTTAGCCCAGTTTCAAGCCTTTTGAAGAATCCAACAGGTTTTCTTCTAGTATTGACCTGTGTTGAGCTTATTCCATCCAAATTTTGACTAACTTCCCTCTCTGTGGTGAAGAAGAAAATCTGCATAGCATGATCTTGCCACTATCGTGTGTTACTTTGAGAATTATGTGCAGAGCTAGTTTTCTGCTACGCAAAGCACTTGACCAGATAAACCTATTGTCCATGTTCATCTTGTCCTGCTACATAGCTTGTAGCAAACATGATTTCTTATTGGTTTCTATTACCATTGAGTTTCATATTGCCATCATTGTAGAAAAGACAGATTAGTTGAGTGCACAACCGGTAGTTGTTTCATTAGCAGATCAGCCCCTTCCCCTTGGCCTGTCAGGCAGCCATGTCTTGGTAGGTTTGCAGTAGAGCTATTCACTTTCCATTTTCAGTTGATGAATTAAAGTGTTCTATGATATTTGAAAAACTTGGAATAATGGTTTTGTAACCAAAGTGCTCCACAGATTTCTACCTTACCTGATTGGTGTTTTTCTTGGGCTGCGTGTTGCTCTTGGTCTTTAAATATTCACTGACAAACCTCTTAGGACTAACTGAGATTAAATCACACATAGGTAGACTTAACTATTTGCATTCCTTCTGAAGTCAGTTGGTTGCACTTCTTGGGTTTCATTTAGTACAGGGCTAAATGCAAAAGTTTTTCCAACCCAAGCAGATTTAGGTTTTATATTATGTTCAATGGGTGCAAAAACAGGGCACCAAACTGATTTTTCTTATATAAAAGCAGTATTTCAACACATATGCAGTAAAATAATGACCAAGATATGCAGACAACCCTGTCAACAGCTTATTAGCAAAAAAAACAAAAAATGTTGATTTGGGGTGAGTTACCTTCAAGGTTGAAAGGCTTCCATGTCATCTCCCTAATACCATCCCCTACCATTAGATTCAGGTGGGGGAGTTTGGCCGGATTACTCGAAACATTAAATTGATTCTAGTCGGTAGAACCGTGTTGGTGAACTCAAACGAGTACTTTAAATCTAAATCTGCCAGAGTTATAAATCATTTTCAGCCTGGCTGCATCCACGCTACACCTTTAGAATTTTTATTCAGAATTTTTTTCAAACAATACATCGTTTTACGTCTCACGCGCTGTTAAGCCATTCTTTATGTTTGTCCATCACAAAAAATGCCAGTAAAATATATAACGGCCCACTCAATGTGTGCCAACGTTTTGAGGCCAACATCAACACTTCTTCAAAGGATCAATGCTGAAGGAGCTTGTTTTGATCAATCCAACCCTGTGTAAACACATTCTTAGATGTTTTTTTTTTCTCACTGTGTTCATTGTATTCCAACAGTGAATAATGAACTGTATGAGCAGCTGCTAAGAGTGAGCATCAAAATCCGCAAATCCCATATAGTGAAGTCATAAATGAGGCAGCGCTCAGCCTTTTCATGAAGAGAAACTTATCCAAGCAGCACTCCAGGGTGGTGCGTGTTTATTCCACAGTTTTGGAAGGGGCCATCTGTGAAATCTACTGTGACACATGCCTTAGCCTGCCCGACGGAGCTGCTCATCCAATAAAATATTTAGAATTTACAGGAGACTTTCACTGATGGAGAAAGTCTGACCAAGTTTGTGCTTCCAAACAGAAGATTAAATCATAAGCAAATGTATATAGAAACGTTGTGGCTGAGACCATCCCTCTGGAAGGTATACAGTCATGGAAATATGAAACTATTCATATTTGAACTGAAACATCAAGCCACAGTAGATACCAGGGCAGTCAGTTGTCTGAGCCCAGCTGAAGTAATTAAAACGTAAAGTGCAGAAGGAGGGAGAGTTGGAACGGAGGTCCCCGTGGCTACAGCTGGATCTGTCCTTTACTGATGAGCACAGGACGGGTCTGTCATTGCTGCAGGGGGTTCAGCTTGTTAATACCAGGGTCAGCAGCCTGGAGTTAACCGGAAAACTAGAGCAGTCGGGCGAGTGGTCATAGGTTAAAAGCTGGGTTTGACCCTACGACATCCGACCACTAATGAGACACTCAACTTGGCAAAGATGCACTCACACAGACAGACGCAGATCGATTTTCCATGGTGAGATTTTCAGACACTCATGCAGCTTTTTTTCACCAAATCTAATCCTACGTTAAAATCAGATATTTATATATACCATAAATAATAGTCTCTTTTTTCATTCTTTGATATTAAATAAGAATGCACTTTTGCTGTTTTAGGTCAGTAAGGTCTAAATTGTTTCATTTAACTAAATGCCATAATTATGGGCAACATTTACCATCTTTAAATTCAGGAGCTTACATAGCCTAGCATTACTGTGACTTTAAACGAATTGGGTTATTGTAAGCTTCTTGTAGATTAATTCAAAGATCCGGATCAATTGGAGACACCCCTTTGGATCTATTTTAAGGCAGCGCATAACACACTCTGCTTCCTACTATGGCATCATATAAATATCCAAAGAAAGCAGGTGACATATCAGGCAGAGAAGTCTGATTCATCTATTTTCAGATGGTTGAAGTTGAATTGCGCATCTGCTATGCAAGTGTAAACAGTGTGGAGATCTGCAACCATCAAGGCTGAAAGGTCACTAAGCAAGGAAGTAGCCCCTTCTTCCAAATCATCCTTTTAGGCCATATTACAGTTTGTAAATGCACACGTGGACAAATACCTTGAGGAAATATATGGTGGTCTCATAAAACTAAAGTTGAAGTGTTGAAGTGCTTGATCATCATGAAAATCATTAAATCTGGAGGAGATATTAGGAAGTGTGGCAGCGCAACACCATCCCATCTGTGAAGTCTAGGGACGTTTAGCATTAATAACTTCAGCCGTGAGGTTGGAACTTGGGTACAAAGGGGTCCTCCAAATGAAAAATAACTTTAAACATCCATCTGCTAAATCAGATATGAGACGACTTAAAGATATCAAAGTAAATATTATCACAGAGCCTGTTTATGTTTTTTATTTTTTTTATGAACATATCTGAATTCAGCAGCACATCTTCTGGTATTAGTTTACAAAACATGGTAGATGCACAAAGTTGCATAACTCACCTGTGTATACAGATGGGTGCGGAGGTGTCTGTGACCTTTAAGGTAGCATCTTCTTACACCTCTCCCTTCCCACATCTTTAACCCCCAACCTGTGAAAACCTAACCCCCCCTTAAGAGCACAGCTTGCAAAGGAAATTTCCAGAGATATTCAGAGATCAAGAGCCAAAAATGGAGAGAGGGAAGGAGATGGCAAGGAGGTGGGATGGTTGTAAAGGTCACATTTGCCTGCCTCCATGCTGTGTCTTTACCCCCCTTGTCTCTCTCATTAGCTCTGCACAGTGGAGGGCAGAGACATGGAAAGGTAAACAACTTCCTTTAAAGAACCGCTGAAGTTGATGAGAAACTCTGGCTGTTATGTGTTAAACGACCTAATAGTGACTTTTTGTAACTTTTTATTCCTCAACTCTATGCGCCTTAGGATCGTCCGTTGTTTACACGTTAGCACGAGAAATATAGAACTTTAAGAGCGTCATAGAAGATATTCGGACAAGTCCATATACTAATGTAAGATGAAACAGAGAAGCATGAGAACTTCATGTAAGGATAACTATCAAGCTCAAACCATTATAGGATTTATGAATCCTATAATGATTTATGATGGAAAAAAATAGCCAATAAAGAGCTAACACAAATAAGTACAAATTGTTAAAAACATATATGCATCTGTGAAAACATATCAGCGTAGATCTGTAGGATAGCTGACAACACTGCCAATATTAGCGAGGTTTCTGCTAAAAAAGATCATAAATAAATAAGTCAAGGTAGAAAGAGTACGCACGCTGCAGCATATTCTGATTCAATAAGTCCCGGTCAAAGCCATGAAACAGATGCCTCATGTCAGCATGTTAAAATCCCTTTGAATTTTCTCTCACACAGAGAAGCGTGCATACACACTCGTTTTTTTTTTTCCTTCTCTTTGTAGCATCCCATTACCAAAACATAGCCTCTTGGACTATCCGCCCATTTGGCCCTCCTCAAAGCTTGTGGGCTCCTCAAGTATAGCAGGCCTCCATGAATAAAGAAGTACAAAACCACATATACTCACACACACACACACACCTACACACACACACACGCACACACACACACACTTTATGCCTTCAGTTTGATATAATTGGGGAGCAAGCTGAATGCTTCACAGCTGACACTTGCTTTTGGTGTAAGCCACGAGGCTACAGAGCACAGCACAGACAGACTGTATCGACTATCAGCGTTCCCCTCTGCAGATAATCCGCATAAATGACTAAATGCGATGGAAGAATGCATGTCATGCTCTTTTCCATCCTTTAGTAATTTTTTTTTTTTTATTTCTGATGTGTCAAAACCCCCAGTAAGTAATCAAGTGTGCAGAGCATCAAACTGTTTTTAGTTGCTGTTATGATGCCATAAGCTAAAGTAGGCTGGGATTTCTCACTGTGCGTTCACATCTGAGAACCTCAGCGATATGCCTGATTTCAATTTCAGTCTTGCAACATCAAAGCCAAATTTTCAGCCTGGATTTATGCCAATGCCATGCCAAAAAAGAACATGCTCCAGTACTTGGAGAAAAAATAACAAAGGAGAACATGAAGGTGTTTGCTGCTACTTCTACAGTGCACATATGTCCTTGAAACACTTGCATTGAGTACATGGGTGCCGTATCCCTATCATACACTGAGGTTCCCGACTACCCAAGTGTGCCAGCCAGCTAACGCTTGTCATGCTACCTATCGACAGATTGCATTGCGGTGTCAGCCAAACCACCGAAAGGGCTCAAAGGCAACTCTCTGATATTGATTTAGCCAACAAAATGGACAATTTGTGATAAAAATATCAAAAATATCCACAGATGCTTTCAGTGAGAACTCATCCATGTCGACGACTGAGGACAGTAGCAGTACATAGGGAAGGCAGAAAAAGAAGTCAGACTTTTAGCTGGAAAGGCAAATACCCACTGACAGACTAGGATGCTGCAAAATACTTTGTGAGGTTTGCATTGGAGCCAAAAAATAGAATTGGGTGCCCCTCACCCATCCATCCAAAACACACTTACAAGAGTCTTTGAGAGCTTTTATACGGGGTGATATTTCGAGCTAGAGAAAAGCACTGGAGAGATTTGAAATTGACCTAAACTCTATTCTGCATAGAGCTGCATTCAACTTCAGATGTTATAATCTTCATAAACATTCTTGTAACAAGGCTTTTATTTTGAAGGAAGCCAAATCAAGCAACAGCATGTCAGTACGATTAGCTTGACGTATATGTAAACAGCTTTGCTCTGCTTAGAACATAAGAAAAGAGAAGAATATGTAGCTTGCCACACCAAAAGTTTTAAAGTCTGTCAAATGCAATCATTTAAAGTTCGAGTGAAAAGTGGCAAAAGTAGCCTTGGTGTAATTTGAATAAAATCTAATTTGTGCTTTTCGGATGGTCATAAAAAAGTCAGGTATGGGTCACATATGGCCCAAAAATTAAGGTTTATGTCATTTTTGCTACCCATGCGAACATAGCTCTAGGTATAAAAAATGAACCAAGATAAGACCTTGTCATGGTTTAGTTTTGATTCGGCTTTTGTTTGCCATTGGTTTTCAGTTTTTCCACCTTGTTTTAGTTTTAGTTAGGGTTTGACTTTATTTATTGTTATTAGTTTCTCCTTCCCCTCACTTCAGCCTTCCCTTCCACTGCAGTTAGTCACACCTGCCAGCCACTAATTAGCCAGACTCACTTCACCTGCCAGCCTCCCTACTTAAGCCTCACTCTGCTGTCACTCCTTTGTCGGTCCGTCGTCATTCTACACCCTCTCCATGCCAGTCCCTCTGTAAGGCTTTGTATTCTGCTGCTCGTTCCTGGAGAAGCTTTACTTTTTGTCCATATGTATCCTGTGAACTGCTAACCTGACAAGCTGTTCTGGAGAAGCTCTGCTCTGTGCCCTGGTGTCTCCAGTGATCAGCTAACCTGACTAGCCGCTCTGAGAAAGCTCAGATCTATGCCACGCCACCCAGCTTTAACGGACTCTCTCTCCAGCTCCAGCACTCATCATCTGCTCCAGCCCTGTAAAGTCTCAGGTTTTCACCCTCCACAACTCACCTTCTTAAATAAACTCTCTTTAACTGTGCTCAGTTTGTGTGGTCGTGCTTGGGTTCACGAAGACAACTCATGACAGACCTCATCTAAAAAAGCAGGATAACTGCTTGTTTTAAAGGAAAAAAAAAAACAGAAGATAGTCTCCTCTCCTCCACAGTCTAACGTTTTGGTCAGGATAGATACTTACCAGACTAGTGTGGTGACACAGGTTCATATTGGCAGGCTTTTGCTATCAAACCTATGTTTTTATAAAACTTTTAAAAATAAAAATTACAACAATTTTTTGTTTTTGGGGTAATTTATTGCAATCTCACCCAGTTATTTTGACTTGAATCATGTCAGTACCATTTGTTTTTCAAAACAAAAAGAGTTTTACTGATCCTTTCAGTTATAATGAGAATGTTGCATTTTATCAGTGAGAGGAAAATATAACGTTAAATGTTTGAGTTGCTGTTACAGTGTGATGAATGAGAGAACAATAATCAACAAATGAACAAGTTGTATACACTTGAAATTCCCATCCTCAATTCAGACTAGATGAATGTGCTTATAAGTAGGTGAACAGGCTGTGTGAGCAGAAAGGGCCTGTAAATGTCATGCCACAATATCTCTTTCAGATTCAAGTATGGACTTTGACTAAGCCACTCCAAACACAATTTTAACATTTAGTTTTTGATTTAGAGATGGACTTGCCGGTTTGGTTTGGTTTATTGGGCTGCATTGGCAAGGTGCGGTTGACCTTAAGGTCTTGAAGTCAGGACCAGAGATTCTCTTTCAGTGTTTTCTTGTAGCAAGCTAAATTTGGGGTCTCATTTACAGTCTGTTTACCAGCTCCTGAAGAAGCAATGCACCCACAGACTATCATTGTACCACAACCAAATGTGATTGTTAGCATGGTGTTCTTTTTAACGTAGTCACACATGCTATTTTTCCAGAGGAAATCAAACTGGCCTTCAGTGAGGCCTGTACTCCTTCAGATGTGTTTTTGGGTTCTATATTGTGACATCCTGGATAACTCGTCAGTGCGCATTGAGTAATCCTGATAGGCTGGCCGCCTCTTGGAGGATTACCAATGTTTGTTGTTTTCTTTATTATTTGACAATGACACTATGATTTTGTGGAGCCTCAAAAGCTCAGTAATGGCTTTATAACAATTTCCAGAGTAACAGATGTTAACAACGTTGTCTCCTATCAGTTCTTGATTATTTTTTTATTTAATTTTTTTAGATTAGGACATGATGTCTTAAAAATGTGTTCAATATTTACTCAAGGTAACAGTTTCAGCAATACAAGTTGTTTCATAATCCAAAAGTTAGGAAATCTGTAAGCAGAGTCATTTTTAGGACACTGTACGCCAAGTCTACATTTTACAAATGCCTGTGTAAATACAAACACACAGAGTCTTCAGACTGGGAAACAGACTAATGCAAAAGTGATGCACAGTGATGAGCCCGCAAGGTCCGTCGGCGCTCAGCTACGTCAGTGTTTCCACCTCCTGGTCCTCAAGGTACACTGCCCTGCATCTTTTAGATGTTTCACTGCTTTAACACACCAGATTCAGATGATTGGCGTTCAGCGAAAAGCCTTGTTAACCAGCCATCATATATGGCTGTACCAGCATTTTGAGGCCATGAAAAGAAAGGGGAGATCTGAAACAAGCGGATTGGTGTGCCTTGAGGACCAGGGTTGGGAAACACTGAGCTATGCCAGAGCAGATCCAGCCATGGGCCCATCAACCCAAGACCCATGGACACACCACCCCTCAGCAGAGCCCCGACCAAACCAGGGGTCCAGGCCCTATGAGGACGCTGCCAGGAGTCAGCAAGCACGCATCCGAGCGCCCAGCCCCGGACGCAGAGAACAACCAACGCACCAGAGGGTCAAGGCTCCAATCACCGACAGGGAGCCGGACGGGAGGGATGGGCTCCGCACTTAGTGGAAACCTGAGATGTTCCAGGAGAGGGAGCATACCAAAACCTTACCTGACAGAGAACCAAGCACACACTCACATTGACACGTTCCCACCCTAATGCCCACACATGCAAACACTCATAACCATACACTCATATGCTAATAATACACAAGAACGGACTCTGTACACATTCTTGCACTCACCACACACATCCTATTCTCCTAGGTCCAGGTAACAATAATACCCCAGAGTGGCAACCAGACCCCAGACCTGGGAGGTGATCCTCTTCACCAGGGTGGAGGAGAGCAGACTGCACAAGCTGAAACCAGGGCTAAGCAAGGGCTTAACCTGGGCAAAACCCAGTCCATACCCGAACCCTATTTCCAATCCCCCTCCGTGACCCCAGCCCTGACGACCGTCGAACCTGTCCATCCAAAGACAGGGCCAACACATTTTGAATGAGCCAGCCAACCAGAACCCACCCCACGAACCCAGAGGTGCCCAGACAAGCCGTTAATGCCCCCCCACGCGGCACACCCCAGCCACGAAGGCTGCACCAAGCCAACCAGATAGCCCCCGACTGAGGCTGCCCAACCTGCCCCCAGGGGGTTTGGTAGTGTGTTGGAATTTACATAAAATTGCACTATAAAATATACTGATACCGTTTTATTTTCCAGCAAAGTCAAACTGCAAAAGAGTAAAAACAGTCT
Organism: Fundulus heteroclitus; assembly: GCF_011125445.2. NCBI lineage: Eukaryota > Metazoa > Chordata > Actinopteri > Cyprinodontiformes > Fundulidae > Fundulus > Fundulus heteroclitus. Next base: position 22,309,563 of record NC_046370.1, read on the forward strand.
GCAGTAAACCTTGTGAGAGAGCTTTATTACTGTGAAAGTAAAAAAGGGGGGCAGAGCTAAGGAAATATTAAAAAGCAAAAAAAAAAAACATCCCTATGATCTTCAAACCTTCCATTATAGAGGGGCACTTTATATTCTGCAAACTGCTGACACCTCATATGCAGCCTATACAGGAACTTACCAGCACAGAAAGCCAGAGACACAGTGCATTTACATTTGCCTAATGCCAGCATTACGGCGTTTTATTTAGTCACATTTTTCTTATGTGTAAATTGAATTCTCAACACCAGAATATACATATATAATATACAGAATATGCTTCTTATTGCTGTTTATCACTCTTGGAGCCAGTAATCCACTTTATGTTGCACACCAGAGGGAGATATGAATAGAAGCTGGTATAAATGTGGGCCCTGTTCTGTTGAAGGAGATCCAAGGTGTTAAGGAGGGGAGGAACATGAGGACCAAGCAGCGTCCTGTCCTTCATTTGTCCAGGTTTACATTTATTTCCCTCAGCATCTCTTCACAGGAGGAGACGACGTTACAACAGCCTCAGATTTCTCTGATCCCAGTAGGTGGTAAGGAACAGAAATAAACCGTTGGCTCAAGCTATGCCTCAACCATTTGCTCCATGGTTCATTGCGTAATCTGTACTGGCTGTATTTATCTTGGTCCATCAGGTCTGATCGCCTGCTGTCCAGGTGTTTGTCTGCTGGCGGCGCCACAAAGGCTCTCAACAAAATGACAGCGGTGTGGCCCAGCCATGTGTTCTTTTGAAATACGCGGAAAATTGAGTGTAACACGGTGAGCAGGTGCATCTTGATGTGCTTCTATAATCACACCTGACATTTGGAGGCATTTAAAAATGGCTGCGTCTTCAAAGCTGCTGGTTTGAAGAAGAAAATGAAACTGATAAGAGACATAAACGGAACAACAAGGACCACAACAGCACATGCATTACTTTTCAAAAATACAAATGAGGTGAATATTGGTCTAAGGCTTATAGTATATGAATGTACCAAACCAATCACAGTGCCAGTTGTATGTGTCAGCTGAAACAAAAAAAGCCGATTTTGCACTTAAAGGTGGCTCTTCAGATTAGTGTTAATGCCTACTATAGTTATTTGCTATCTCTTTATAGATATTTTGTGTTTTTAGATGTTTGGCTCCAGGTAATTTTCGCACCTTTGACAACTACACCCTCAGATAGCTGAGGGTACCGCAACCTTTAATTTTTAATCATGTTCAGCGTCGTAGCTCACAATAGTTCCATGACCAAAATCAAGAAATATTAGGGCAGAAAAGCATTATGCAAACAAAAATGCAAACACTAGACACTAACTCCCAACTGAAAGTTGCTGCAGAGTGATTGTCTTACATTTGTAAGACATCACCAAATGTCTTCGCAAGGTAAAATAAGTGATACCATAAAGTGACTCTATTCAGGGTGATGAAGTCAGGAGAACGTATACATGAGAGCACTAACCGAACAAACCACTATCTTATAGTGTTTTAAAAGTGCTCTAGACATGTAATTCTCGGCAGCAGCAAGTGTTTGCCTTTGACTAAAATGTAATTCACAACACAAATATCCATGCAGCGTTTAGGTAAAGGTTGTAATTTCTGCTTTGATTCTTACCAGCCGTGTTACTCTAAACTCTACTTTCACCAGTACTTTCCTCACATCTCTGACCCCAGAATAGCCCACTTTATAGTATTATAACTTTGCTACACATAATCTGTTTTTCTCGTAAGTATTTAAGTACTCTACCCAGATAAATGTCAAAATGTTCATATGACACTCTCTGTCTATCCACTCATACTCTATAGGTGCATTTCCAAGTTTTTATGCAATATGTAGTGCAATACATTCTGTGGATGGATGGGAATGAAAAAACAATCCTGATATACAATCAGATTGTAGGCAATTGTCTATCAATGCAGACACAGAGCAAAAAAAAAAGTATTGGTGTCCGAAATAATTATATTGGTCAAACAAGCAGTTATTGATTTATTGCGAACAATGTTCGTCAGCACATATTCTGTACTGATAGAGAACACAAAAAATTAAATAGAATTTTTAAAAGATCCCTTTTTATTTGTTTAAAACCTTATGCTCACAAACAACTACTGTGTTCACCTCAGTGGTTTGTTTACTTCCAGAGGGTCCATTGAGGTTGTGGTTTATCCTACATACAAAATAAAAATGAGCCCATTGTATTCCTTTGGAAGATAGTGTACATCTAATAATAAAAAAAAAACAGTAGTACATGCATACACCTTTGTGTTCTGCTTAGACTTACCAAGCTTTTATTGCAACTTGGCCTGAGCCAATTATTACCATCTTTAAACATCAGAATGTTACAACCATCATATGAGTACAGAAAAAAAACACTATTTTCAGATCTAAGACATACAAAATGATGATACAGACTACATGGAGCCCATTTGATCCACATTTAACACAAAGCTAGGTGAAAATAGCATTTAAGGGTAAATGGCTTGAACTTCTATGCCACTTTTCTCGTCATACCGACTGTGCAAAGCGCTTTTACTCAAAACATGCACCTCTGGGTTAAGTGAATTGCACAAGGGCAGGCCATTATGTGGTAGGGGTGTAAGCAGAAAAGAAACACATATAGAAGACAAATACTCTTCCAACTAAGCCACGACCATAAGTGCAGTGTCTCGTGGCTCTAGTTGAGCTGAAAACGTAGGTTTCCAACTGCTTTTCACGCTCAAGAAAGGTCAATCTGAACCTGCTATAGAAAAAGACAACAGGGGCAAGATTATCTAAGGACATCTACCTTAAGGAATCAACCTCCTTACTATTTTCTTTACCAACCAATGTTGCCCTAAACCAGCCTTTGAAAAAATATGAAATTTGTATCATCAGGCAGGCTACCTAGACATAAACAAGCCAGCATCAGTTTCATTTGCCACCCTAATCAAAAAGGTCTGATTTCTGATACCAACCCAAGCGCTGTCATATTATTTAATCAATGCAATGAAGCAGACAAGTGCTTGTAAGACACTGTAATAGTACTTGGGCATTAGGAAAAAGCAGAGAAAGTTGATTGTGTCTTGGACTTACAGTGTTCCATTGTGTTTTATAAAGATGCACCCATCAGAATGTTGTGGCTAATTACCAGTTTCTCTTTAAAGGCTTTCGGGTAAAATGACAGCAGAGCTCTCGTCCAGCCCTTGTTTTTCTACCTTTCTTCTGGGATTGGTCAATAATTAATCTTAGGGTCAGAGGAAAAATCCCACTTTATGCCTGTTTAAGCTCTTACGGATTTTTTATTTAATACAACAAGATTATTACAGAGTTGACATTTTAAGTTATACTTAACACCTTAAATTAGGTATCAGTATGTTAAACACAGCCAGCATCACTAAAACAGACGTCTCCATGTTTATTTCCCCTGGAGAATGAAGATGCTTATATTAACTCTGAATTTTCCAAAAGGCTGGCAACAGTTCAAAATCCAGTACATTGTAATTAAAGATGTTGAAAGTTTAAAGGATAAAAGTCATGCACCCTCTTACAGACTGAATACATCTATCAAAATGTTTTAGAAATATACTTGCTTTTTAAATTTTGTACATTTCTTTGGTTCCGAGGACTTCATTTTTGAGGACCTCAGGATGAAGCATTTAGTTAAATTCAAGTCTTCTTCATTCACCAACATCCACACCAACTGGTGTTGTTGTCATCTTGTAGCATTCTGCTATAGTTTATTTACTGTAAAGAAAAATTATGTTGTTGTTTTTTTCAATTGACTAGTAACCACTCAGAGCTATTGAAGCGGAAACAAATCATGCAATTCTGGTCATCAGCTGATTTCCTGGTGCATCTCTAGTGTTTTATCACCATGTTCACTTTTATTTTTAGGCAAAGAGCGTTGCCTCTTAACAGGACATTAGCGCTGACCATACATTACATGTATGAATAATATTTAATGAGAAATAACAGCCCTAAATGGACAATTAGCTCTGCTAATGAACAGAATGTCCCCATGGATTGCTCTGAAGGCTACAAACAAATGACCTTTAAGGTTGTACAAATAGAAGGAGTTATTTGAAAGTTAAAAAACAAAAAAAAAAAAAACAGTTGTGGGTGGTTTGAGTGTGGGCCAAGAAAGGACAAGAGAAGATGATCGACAGGACTGTAGCTCCCAGACCAGTCCACCCACCCGTCATTAACAGTGGGATCACATTCAGCCCGAGGCTCCTCGCTCTTTCTCCGACCCCGTCCTTCACCTCCCGAGCCTTGAAATGGAGAGCTGGTGGGCTAGACTTAGACACAGATGAAGTTTTGCAGGTTTTCACACACACACACACAAACTCAAAATTACAGACAGACACACACTGAAGAAGGAGCATTAAATTCAGCCATGGAAGACCTTGGTAGAGGGAGTGAGGGCAGGCCTTCTAGACAGGCCAGATCCTTGGCTATTGATTGCCAGTCTGGCTTAGTGTGCTGCTGTATAATGTAAAGTCCATCCATAATGCGCTGAATTGTAGCATGCAGTAATTATGTTTCTTTGTTCTGCACAATTTTGTCATGATGCCAGATTATAAAGCTGTACAAATCTCCAAACAGAAGTTGTCAGATTTAAAGGGGATTTAAAAAGTAAAGTAATCCTCTCTAACATGCTTTTCTTGTAAACACCTTAAGCTTTATTTACCTACCTCCCGACTTAACAACTACCTGTTTTCCAAGGTGTCTATTCTAACATTCATTCTCTAACATCTGCCAAGGCTTAACATGCTTGTTACAATATACCTCAATGGAGAATTTGGGCTCTTATCTTTTTACAATGAAATCCTGCAACATTTAAAACAGATGACTTTGAACCTGTCATGAATATTTAGGGATAAACGGTAAGATTTCATTTTTAGATAATTTAATTATTTAAAAAAAATATTTTGAGTCCATGCAAAGTTGATAATATCAAATCATCAGTGACATTCAACAATTTTGTGATAAACACTTACGTAAGGGTTTATCTCAAGCTTTAACGTACATACTCAACAGTTTAATGGATGCAATTAGACTACAACTTCACTTCTGACAGGGAACTGATATTGAGGAGGGACACATGCTTTCCCTATCTGTGTGTCAGTGCCAGGACACAACGTTAGTGGATGCAGGTACTAACTATAACACTCCACACCAAATCAATGCCAAAATGCTGAAAAGACGCAGGAGTTTGATTCATTTTTAGTTCTTTATATTCAGCATTACCAGGCAATTTTATTAGTGCCGCCAGATTCTAAATAATTTTATGAGATGGTACCATCACAGAAAAGTGATTTAGTGAATGTGCAGCAAAACACTGAATTTTACCTTTCTGATCCCAGTTTAGATGCACTATTCAAAACTGGAGCACATTGAAGGTGGTATATTCTTCTATAAGACATGATGGGACTTGATATGCCAGAAAACCCCTTTATTATCCTCTTATTTAGACCCACATATCAGCTGTTTTTTTTTCCAAAACAACAAGAAAGTAAGCAGCGTAACAGCATAGTCTACAAATGCAATGCTTTCCAAATATATTTCTTTATTAAAAAAAAGCTGATGAAAATTCTTCAAGCACTCAAAACCATTTAATTCACTGACTGTCACCTTCAAAGGCTTATAAATGCCCCAGAAATACTATATGACCGGTGGGAACCTTAAAGCACTTACAGGGACCAGGAAGTGAGCAGGAGATGGGAAGATGGGAGAGACGTTAGACCCAGATGAAAGCAACTAAATGATAATAGAGCACATGGCAGGGCCAAAGATGATTAATACCATTCTCTGCTCCCATTTGCTCTTCATTAACTCACTGTCTGCCATTCGGGCCTGTGCTCAAATGAAAGGGGAGGAAAGAAGAGTTCAGGTTGGGCATCATTAGAAAGAACAAAGATGGAGTGAGAGCACAGGAGGAGGCGGGTTGGAGGGTGGCTATAAGGTAGAGTGCTGATTAGAGCGGCAGTTAACTACATCTTCATCAAGTCAAGTATTGCTCTCCTGCCCTGAAAAAGGACACAAGGCGACAAAAGGAAGCACACATTCAGCACCCCAGTCTATCTACGGGAAAAGTCAATTAGAGCCTCGGCTGAAGTTTTATGTCACCCCTCGTCCTTCTGAGTAAATATTAGAGCTGGCATGTTGTTAGAGACTGAGCCAGCTGTCAAAATCCACAGCCGCAAAATAAGGCCTCCAACTTTCTACATAGTTTGTTCCTCGCCGAGCTGAGCGCGCCTCAAGGGAGCGGGGAGTGTCAGATGAGTTGGAGGAGGAGGAGGAAAATGGGGAGATAACACCTGAGTGGATGTGCGTTTAGTCAGGCATAACACGTATTTTAGCAAAAACACTGGCAGAGATAAAAGCATGAAACATTATGAATCCCTCTTTGGCTGGTGGATAAAGGCTGACAAAGATGGACACGCACAATTGGATTTAGAGAGGTTCTTCAGTGTATTTCAATCTGCACCAGTGATAACCTTTTAAAATAGGAAACTGTTGAACTGAGGGAGAGGATGAAAAAAAAAAAAAAAAAAAAAAACATCCACCAAGACAGCACAGGAGGCCGGGAGTGATAGAAATCCACAGGAAACCTATTGCGACTGAGTAATTATTCTGAAAAGTTAAAACGTGAGAGCGAAAAGGAGGAGGAGGAGGAGGTTGGTAAAAACTGCAGGCAAAGAAAAACAACCCTCCCTCTTCTTCGGTTTTGCATTAAAATGATGTTTTGTATACAGAACTCCTTGAGACCAACCAGACTTGAGGATAATCAGAGTAGAAAATATACGGCACTGGTACAAGTTCGATAGGAGCCGTATCTTTTCTCTGGCCTGAGCTTGAGCCCATATCTTAGATTATAAATGAAAAAGTCATTATTTTTAGCAGCACAGCAGCGTTCATATTTAATATCCTACTGACTCTGTGTCAGTCTCTTAAGTGCATCCCTACAGTTCTGATAGTGTTGCCCAATGCATCATTATGTCATCAGTGTGGCTAAGTGCAACTCTATAAGACAGGATGGGTGTGGAAGGATACTGAGTAGGAGGCAGATGACTTTGTCTGAGGTCAGTCTCCACTGTGGGACACTCTGGAATCTTCATCTTTGTGTGGCTGTTCATCAGCTGTGAATGCAATCTTCATGAATAATAAATACAGATATAAAGTTGTTTTGTTTTTTTTGCCAACAGAGCGAATGTATAGGATTTCAGCAATTATTGTCTAAAATATACTAGAAAATGTTCCCTATATATGTGACAATGCATAAAAGCTCCATGTATAAAAGGAACCATACAGGAATCAAAATACTGGCCACTGCCTCTTAAAATGGGCCAGTTTCTTCAGTGTTAAAACATGAGCTTTAAAAACACAAGTTTTTAATCCTCTTTACATGAAATGCCAGGGACAACACCAAAGTGACAATTTTCCTACACAAATACGTGATAGTATAGCCCTTACCTTTCCCCAACCTGTTTTTGCTCGATACAAAGTATTTATTTAGGAAGTATTTCCAGCATTGAAGAATCTAGGAAGCCTAACGCAGATTTTATTTTGTTGCCAGCGCCCCAAACGTGAGTTTCTTTGACTCCTAAGGTGAGAACAACAGACTATTTCTAATTCAGTATATTAATTTATATTTACTATAGAAATAGTAATAATATTCTACTAATAGGGCTTGCCGTAGAGCCCCTGCTCATTCACAAGGAGAGGAGTAGCTGGGGTGGCTCAGTTACTTGCTCCGAATGCCTCCTGGGCCCCGCTCGGTTCTGGATAAGCGGAAGATGACAAGTAGTACTAAATTTAACTAGTCTTTCTTCATTAAATCTATTTAGAACTTCCTCCACTGTGTACATTGTTATGGCCTGGGCCCGTGTAGAGGGTTTGGGGGCGGACTTGTGTCATTTTGACCTCTCCTGCCTCTGCCTCCTCCATATCAGGTGTTCCTGCTCCTCTGTTCCCCTCAGGATTGATCGGTGGCCCCGTTTGTTTAATTAACGCACACATAAAGAGAGGTGGCATACATAGAGTAGGTGCGGTAGCTCCTGCTCCATACTGCTCCTTAACGCTTTGAGGGAGCGTGGAATCCTCCTTTTGTCACCACAGCACAGACTTTTAGTTTGTTGGTTTGTTTGATTTGTCTACTCTTCCACTCACCACACGCATGGCAGCACCCGCGCGTTCCTACTGATCTATACGTACATGTTAATTCTTTAGATAAATGTCGTTAATGCTTGATTCTGTTGCGTCGTCTCATTTCGTTGCCACTCATGAGCCAATTCCAGATAACTGCAGGACGACGAGTACGCGTAGAACTAAATTTAACTAGTGTTTCTTCCTTAAACCTATTTATATTGCTCTCCACTGTGAACAACCAAAAGGCCTACTGCCTCCCTTGTTATCCAGGTACTTGTAACTTTACATTTCATCTCAGTGCAGGGGAGTAAAACTAATTTAAAAACCTTGTTGATTGCATAACTGATGCCAAAGGCTGGATAATTCCAACATGTTTCTGAAGGCCGAAAACATCCTCTTTCCCAAATTTTGACTTTTAGATTATAAAAAGGTGAACCTGTAGAACAATCAAAATAAATTATAACAATGAAAAATGGTCAGAAATCCGTCATTCTCCTTTGAAAATATTAGAGCTCAAAAAGGAGAAAATGTCATCCTTTAAGTAGATTTTTGATAGATTATGAGACAGATTTATTAAGCATTAATATGATTTAACTTAATGCAACTTAATTTCAAAAACAGCATCAAATAAAGTCCAGGGGTTTACTATATAAATAATGGCAGTGTGGAATCTAAAGTGTGTTCTTCTACACTTGAAATTATATTTGAAGAATAATAGATCCTAGTAGAGAATATCTTATTTTATGAAATGCTGTTTTATAAAACCCCTATAACTGGGACATAATTATTTATGCATCTCTCAAGATCCAGTCCTAAAGGTTATCCTCTGGCACAGTCAGATTTGTCTGACTTTGCACGTTATAAAAATGTACTTTTCAGCCAGTGTGAGCTCTTTAGATCAGTCATTCACCTGAGGAGCGCCTATGAAAGTATGCTGTCAGTGTAAATAATACTACTTTAAAACGGCTGTTCATGTCTTTCCACGGAACTGCCACTCACTCCCTATGTTGTGTTCTGGCGCCGCTTCCAGTCTTTCCAGGTTTCATTCAGAGATGTGTACTTTGGCACAAGAGGATTTATTTAGTTGATCACTTGAAACAAAACTGTCTCTGTTATGAATGCACCCGAGTCCCTTGGTGCCTCATAGCTATATATGCAATAAATTCCATCTGAGAGGCTTCAAAGGAATTATCAATGTCTAAGTGACATCTTTTTATTGTAAGCAAAAAACAAATGTCCATTAATTCCCGGCACGTTTTGCGTAAAGGCAGACCTGCACATCCCAGCTGATTCTTCATAAGTGTATTGTGCTGCAGACGATGGCATTTATAAAATGCCAAATGGGCTTGGCAAACTGCAGAACATTAAGATCTTTGTGGTACATGTCCAAATTAAAACGTGATTAACTTGTTGTTCATCTATTGCGTCTATTAAGGGGTTGGGGTGCATAACCAGAACAAGGCATTGCCAAAACATAGCAGAGATCCCTCCTTTTCGTGCTATCTTTAGCTCGCCACCTTCCACATAATGGACACTAATCCATCTGGAGTCTGGGGCTAAGTGCAGGCTTATATCAGTTTTATAATGCCACCTATTTTACAAATACTGAGAAAGAGAGTCAAACAAAAACAGGTGCCTCTGGGAAAAATGTCCTCGGAAAGAGCAGGCCCATAAAAACAGGACTATCATTACTATACTCATCATGAGGCTCCTGAGACCTCAGTTTAATGACTGAGGAGTACATGGGATTATGGGGGCAACAAAATAAGGGGGGAAGGAGAGGGGTGTGTGAGGGGTGGGGAGAGGTGATGGAGCACTATATCATCTCGAGGGGCTCTGAGCTGGCTGTCAGCCACTCTGATGGATGAGAAATAAGCAGGGAGAAACATGGAGATTTCACTAGGCAGCTATGCACGTGGGACACAAAGGCTGCACAATATGCCTGGACAGAGCACAGGACATCCTGCGTTATTGTATGGTCTGCGACGTTTAAGTCAAATAAATCTTGTCAGCAACGAGCTTGTAGAGTTACGTAGAAGTTGCTTTTTTTTAATAAGGCAAACTCGGTTGCCCTTGTCATAACCTTCCCTGAAGGAGGACTCTGAAAACTACTGACAAGCCAGTTCTGAGGTCCTTGTAGGCACACTGATGTATAAAGGTGTTCGCTCTGTTACATCTTTCTTCTGTTTTTGATTTATTTATTTTTTTGTCACTTATTAAAGGAACAGAGGGTATCCAAAATGACCTGGCCTGACTGTAAAACATAGATGCCCCCCCTTGTTAAATCAGTTGTCAACTATGGTTGACCACACTATATTGGCCCTATCATGATTACTGCTTGACCGGTAGGATTTATCACTTGTACTGTACAGTAAAAGGTAGCAGGTCCAAAGACCTCATAAATCCCTAAAAGCTTAGAGGCCGTGTTTTTAAGTTTTGTGAAGTAATTATTGACAACCAATCCCAGTCATAAGAAAATATCACAGTGAGCTTGTTGGGAAGTGAATACGTCTTCAATGTTGTGGACCGCAAACAAACCAGTGAGATGTGCACAGTCCATTTTAGCAGACTTTAGCAATTTAAAAGAATTGAAACTGAAAATATTATGCATTGGTGGTATACAACGTAACATTAGCAGATATTAACTGCTTCTTTCTTTATTTCATTGCTTTGCAATCGTCTTATTTCACTTTTCAACCACTCCAATTTTTCACTTCTTGTTGAAGCCATGAAAATCACATGGCGATGTAAGAGCTCAATCATGCCATCTTGGATCATAACATAACATTGCAGAAACCTCAGTAACCAAAACAGGTTTCAGAAACGACTCCGGAAGCACAGAGTTGGCAGTGAAGAGACCGCACAACAGTCTCTGACCTTTGCACAGCTTCACACAATGTCACATATCAAATATGCCATCAGACTCAGGATATTAAAGATGGGAAGAGAAGGAGCTCGGGCAACTGATCAGCCAGTTTCTTGTAAGGAATGACTTCTGGCCTTGAAAAGTGGAGAAGACACAAGTGTTCTGGATTAAACCTGAAGCTGTGTACGATTAGACTTGACAATGCCTGTAATTACTCATAATTAAAGGCAATTCCTGACACCTGAGGACAAGTTGGTTATCACAGCAGGCCAGTTATCACAAATACTTGATGGGCCTTTTTACTGCCACGGGTAGCGCAATCAGTTTTTAGCTTTACTTTTACATTTTCACATAGAGCCATTTTGTTCTGTCATTATTTGAAAACAGTTTTCCTTTTAATATAGTTAATTAGGTTACCTTTGACTTCTTAAAATGTATTTATTGAACTAAAACAGTTAAGTGTGACAAAAAACAAGCTTAATCAGAAAAATTTGTAAGGGGTCAAATATATTTTCATTTAATATTACAGAAGAAGTCTATAGTGGGCTTTAGGCATTTATGGAGGGTTATGCACAAAGAAGAAGAATATTATTAGATTTTTAAAGGCCAAATAGCTTTTTTAAAAGATTTTCATAAGTATTTTAGAGAGCAATATAATGCAGCATTTATAGCATCAGAGTCACTAAATTGAGTGTGTTTAGTTTCCTACATGGTCAATATTTAGTAACACCATCCTCTGCATGACCCCACCAGGGATTTCTCTGCACTCTTCCGGCAAAACACCTCCTTTTCTGTAAAACTGTGGGGAGTGCAGCCCTGTGGGGAAAATTTGTAAAAGGTTCAAGATGGTAGACCGTGGGGTCAAAAAGAAAGACCATTGAGATTGATTTAACTTGTTGTTTCGTTTGGAGGGTAAAGGCTCCCACATACTCGGGAGTACTGTGCGCATACTGTGAGCCGTGTTGACTCTCCACAGACGAGAGGGACTGTGATGCGGGTCCTTGGGACTGCCTGATTGAAGCAGCTCAGTCCATCAAGCTTGGTGTCATATAAAACTGTTCGATGAGAAGACTTCTTAACACCGAGCCATTTATAGTGTGACACCGCGTACACGTATATAAAATTTGAGATCTACACATAGCTGTCTGCAGGGACTCTACGCAGATGTCCACGGACTCATGTCCGTGCAAGTATGTGGGGGCCTTAAAGAGGCTGAAAGGATGCACCCTTCAATAAATATTTAGTAAATATTTGTCAGGGTTTAGAAATTGGAAAGAGGAGTGGAACATACCGTAGATCCAGGAGGGCAGGGTTGGGGTTTAGAGTTTGGCCCTGGCCCAAATAAAACTTATCCTACCAGTCCACGGGCAAAAACTGGGCAACAACCTGGGTATGTCACTAATTCATCCCATGGCCAACATAAAATGACACCAAACAAGGCAGAACATTAATATTACAGTCATGTTTTTGGGCTCGAATGGTAATGAACAGCTGAAACATTTTGCTTTTCAAAAATCTCAGTTGCATTTAAGGGAGGTACTCTTTTGTATGACACTGTTTAGCTACTATGTAATGTAAACAATTTAATTTGGTGTACTTTCCTAAATTGAACACAACCAGGTTAACGATGGACAGTCAATAAAATTGGCCTCCCTTTGGAGGTGGCTTCCTTCCCATCAAGTTGGCATCTTGACATCTCAAAGGCCTGTTAGAGACACTCAAGATGTTTAGCACATTCTTTAAGCACGTGCATAAATGACATACACCACTTGTGTTGCCAAGTGAAAAAAAAAAAAAAAGCTTCAACGGCAAACATGTATTGGCATATTTTGGCTAGTGCAAAATTAAATTAGCATCTAAAATACCCAAAAGAACAGCATGGAGTAGCAATGTGAGCAGTATAGTTAGATGTCATGATTGTGTGGCTGTTTGACGTTGATCTTATATTAAGGAACAGGGTATACTTACTTCAATAACGCAGGATAGATCACCCAACTTCTATTGTTATATTCTGTTTTAGTAGTCCACCAACACTCCTAAATAAGGTTTACGGTTTATGAACTCAAGCATGTGCTCATACCGTCGGCGTGATAGGTATACCAGCCTTTCACTGCATGTCATTTCCTCAGAAGTGTAGTAACCCTGTTAAGTTAAATAATCTGTCTTCGTCAGCAACAAAGATTCATAGAGAGTCCTGGCGGGCAGCATATTGACTCCATCAGTTATCATAACCTGTCTTGGTTATATTTCAGGCATATCTCTCACACAGGAAGAATTTAGATGCAGAATCGCAGCACCAATGACCCAGTTAAATTTGTTCAAGAAAGTCTTAAGAGATGATTGATAAAATGCAGGGATTTAGTTCTTTGTTAAAGATTACAAAACATATTTTCAACCAATTTGTGTTGCATGATACAACTATTTTTGCTGTGCAGGAAACAAGGAAAACAGATCAGTGACGCTCACACAACCAATGTCTGAAAAGCTGCTCTTTTGCTGGATACAGTCACACTGAGTCAGAGTGTAAAAAGATTTCTAACATGAATAAGTCTAGGCAAATTAAAGATAGCGTTATGTGGTTGTTCTTGAAAATGAAATGGATTTGATTCACTGCTTGCATTGTGAAGCTGCTGTGGAACCTTATCAAGCTCACACAGGGATACACTACTCAGCTGTGGTGGGTTTTCCTTCTCCCCTCCTTATGTTTTTGCTGAAGAGACACCAAATCCCACCAAATCTAATTTGTTTGGTTGGTTCTGGAAAATTATAAAACTTCTGTGATGTAGACTCTGGCATGTGTAAACTGAAAATGGACTCAGGAGACTTGTAAAATTGTTCTCATATCATACAAGTAGACCACAAAGTTGGAAATAAAAGGTTAACATTAAGAAAGAAATCCAATTTGCAGTTCCTATGACATATGTTTTCTTTGCCTTTAATCATTTCACCATTATTTAAACCTTACTTTGACTTTGACTGTACCTGCTTTTCAACTTTTTTTTTTGATATTAAAACTAAAGGGCACCTTCTGCGTTTCTCAAACATGGCTCTCATGTTGTGAACAAAATTAGAACTGCACTGGGTATTATTGTGACCAGGTTTTATGAAACACATACAAAGACAAAAACAATACCACCATATAATAACAATAAGGACAGAGTATTTTGGGTGATTGGGTGGATCTACACAAATATGACTTAAAGGGAAATTTGAGTGTAGTCAATGTTTAACTTTGCAATTAGATTTTCTTTAATTGAAAGAACATCCCAGACACAAGCAGCTTAATGCGATTTCTACATGGGCCGACTAGAGTAAGCATAAAACACAGGATTAAATAAAAGGAAAACACCTTAAAGACCTTAAGGTGTTTTCTAGTCACATACTATGACCATAAAAAAAGACATATTTATCTTCAAATAAAACAATATATGCCGAATGTTTGTACTGATAGTGTTTGCTTACTCCTTCTCGAGTCTGAAAATAATTTTAGACTGGCCGTGATGAACATTGTTGTGCTATCTGCAGAACTATCACAAAACAAAATGGCGACAACTGACGCAGCTTCTGTAAAAGTCAGTAGACCAAAAACAGAGCAAAAGCAAAATGTACAGAAATCTAATACAATAAACCAATAGGGTGCGATAATTCATTCAGAAACCTTTTGTCTGCAACCAGATAGAGTTACTACAGGCGTAGAAATTCATAAAGTCATAGTACTAGGCCCCATTAAAGAAGAGCTGCTGCAGAATACGCGTGGTTTCGGCTTTCGAACAGGGGCAGAAGCGCACATACTTGCAAAGTGGATCATGCCAAATCAATAAAAAAAACATATATTTTTTAAATCAATGTTGACATTGTTTTTGTGATTGTTGGGAGCTGAAATCAAAATTGAATGATAAGTTTTCAATAATTTTCATAGCGAGAATTGCCATGTTTGTAAAATGAGAAAAAGGATAAAAGCACATACTGTTGTGCCTGCTCACATTTAGTCCTGTCCACATGCATTTAACAAGTTTCTCATTGACTGCAGGGAGCACAATTAGTGTCATAAGAGCAGCTGCAAGGAATCCTGGGACACAATGATGACCTTTCCTTTCCATAAAATACGCTCATGTGAAACTAAATGAGATAATAAACACCCTGGGGTTGTCTTTTCCCATTAAAAGTGAGAGAAATTAGCTTACATACAGTGAAAGGTGAGTCTAAATCATGTTGGTTGTGGTGGAGATCCATTCTTCCTGATTTTTCTGCTTGCAATCATAGCTGTTAAAGTTTCCAGCATAACAAATATGGAGCTCAGTGTAACCCACCTTTCTCTGCCTGCGTGCTTCTGCAAGAGGATTGCAGGATAACAGTGGAGTATGACCAACTGCTACTGTTCTGTGAGTCATCTTGGCACATCCTGCTGCGCACATTTAACACCTTGTATGCGCTCACTATCTCTCCCCGCCACTATAATACCCCGACAGCAAAAGTAGAGAGAGGAGGCTCCTTTAATCCGGTACCTGTAACCAGGCTGAGCAAACAGGAACAAATGGAAAGCCAACTCCAGGAGGGAAAAACACTCTAAACACTAAAAGAAAAATACATAGAAAGTCAAGTTAGGGCTTAAATCCAAGAATATAAAGAGGTTTGCTGAAAATCAGTTATTTCCACGTCATACACCCATAGAGATCAAATAGCAGCTAATAGATATTTTGATGCTCTTTAATTGCTGATTTGCTAATCCGAATGTTCCCCCGTGTTAGCACAAAGACAAACTTACTGAATTATTTCATATGGGTTGAACTCTTCATACCATTACAGATTTCCATTTATAGCTTCAAAGGAAAAGATTGCACAAGCAGATGAAAGGTCAAATCATTAACTGAGAAAATAACAAATATTCTAGAAGAGGAAAAAATACAAATCACATTGGTTTTCAAATAAGTGAATACAAAAAGAGTATGACATTGAAATCATGCATTATAAATATATTTTTTTTTTATGTTTTGTATATACTTTTTTGTAAGTGGGTTTTTAAAAATAAATACATGGTTTCTCATGGACCCCATGATCCAAGACAAAATATAAACCCAGTTGAAAGAAATGTTTCCCCAGTAATTCAGTCTCCTCCACACACCTCTGAAAGATTTTTTTATTTTCCTGAAACTGACCTACTGGCCTCAGTTTGTGCGCTAAGGTGTTTGAATTAAAATGCTCTTGTTACATTATCCACCACTACAGAGCGATCCCACTGTTCACTGCTCAAATTTTAAACTCAGATGACAAGAAGGCATGCTCTGTGTTTGCCACAAAACTATTTCCCATCACAATCAAAGCTACCTGCTACCTGCATTGAGTCTTTCAAATCCAATTGCATTTGAGCCCATCTGATTAGACCTGATTTGCCTTTATAACGTCTTTTGCTGCAGTAACTATCTGCACAGCGCTGGTCAGCTGGCAGCTTTGATCTTTTAAGTCTTAGATATCGGCTTGAAATGAGCATATTTTCCATGTGTTTTCCAAAAGTGGAATCAATAGCTGGAAATAAAGCTTTGTATTTTTGTGAAGCGCTGAGACAGAAAAGATGATACTCTGTTCAATAAGGACGGTTTAATTATAACTATTATAATTATTGTTTTAGTAATTGAGAATTCTATCAATTATTCTGACGATTATTTGTGTAATTGGGCAAAAATTTGTCCCATTTTCCAGACATTTCATTTAAGCTGATTTAATGGGTAATAAAAAGCATGAAAGCTATATCAAATTCCTTTTTAAACAGAAAATCAACATTGCATCGCTTAAAAAGCAGTAACATAGCATGTGTTAATGTAGACTTTAACATTTGTGGAAAATGATACATCTGTAGTTCAAACAGCAACATGTCAAAAGCTCAGCCCTTTCTGCTCGACTTAACATCAATACAGTTCGGGATGCCCATGTAGTGAAAATGGTTGCAAACACACAATGCATTAACAGTGGCTTCCGTTTAACATTCTGGATTGCCAAAGATGTTTTTTTATGCATTAAACAGCATAATGTTATCCAACTAAAATGGAACCCTTGCAATACATTTAAATGCCCAGCTACACGTTTCTTGTTTGTTTGTTTGCGAAATAAACTGTTGACTTTAGGGTTGTGGAAGGGAGGTTGCTTCATCGGAGGCCGTGCTATTACGGAATGCTAATTTCGTCCTCCAGTACGTGCGATGTGCCCTTTTTGTTTTTTGTTAAGATTAAAGTGATGCAACACTTTCTGTTGTTTTCTTTGCACTTCTTTTTGCCCTCGTCGTCTCTCTTTATAGCGGATTACTGCATTTGGTATCCGCGTATCGGCAGCGTAGACTCATTAGCGGGAGTGAGAGTGACGTGCAACACACACAAAAAACACCCTGCCCGGAACATCATGAGCTGTATAACAATTAACAGCAAGATGCCTGTATGAATGTGCGTGCATTAGTGAGTGCGATCGGGTGAGTGTGGTTACAGTGTATAGCACTCTGAGTGGTCAGTATGGCTAGAAAAGGACTGTATAAATTGAACAATGAATGCCAAGACCCTCACCAGTGGTCTCTGAAAATTGTATCACCATTTAAGTTTTTTTTTAATATAATCTAATTGCTAATTAAAGAGCAACAGATTAAAGTAATAGTTAAAAGGAACTTCTTTTTTTTAAAAAACGACCAAACCCATTGAAACAGCTTCGTTAGGATTTTTAAATCTGATGTCTGTTATTTATGGAAACAACCCTGCAGAAAGACCCGATGACCAGTGACAATACCGCCTACATTAAATTGGGAACTGTGCGATGGTTTACTTTCTATCTCCAACGATTGCACTATTTATTCTACTAAAAGATTAATTTTGTGTTTTAGAATAGATACATTTGTATTTCTATACAAGTTCAAAAGGGTTTGAGGCGGCCAGAAAAGAAGTGGTTTAGGTTTACCTTGCGTCTCAACAATGACGGCTCATTCCCTAACCCGCTTTATACACCACTGCCCTGCCCTTCTGCCTCTCTGTTGTTCACTTTCTAATTGAGATTCAGATGGATGGTTGCTCTGCATGTTGGCTCAAACTGCACCGCTCCACATACACCTTGCTGTGAAATGGGAGACACATGAAGCATCCCTAATTTAGCAAGGCCCACGAGTAGCGGAGGAAATTACAATACGTGAGAGCAGGCCACCATTAGGTGATGTCACATTTTCCTGTACGGGGGCTCTGCTCTCTTCTGGAACACAGCATCAATTTCCCAGATTTAGCGTGACTATCCTCTCTGTAATTTGAATATTAATTTGCATAATTGAATATTTGCCTTTTTGTAATTCACTCTCCGGCTTTTGTTGCTGACATAAGCTTTTGTTTGGAGACTAATCAGGCCTTTGACTCTTCCGTGTACATGAGCTAACGTTTGTAACCGACAGGAGTGAAAATGTGACCTTGTCACACTCTAAATTCGTGTTTGAAAAGAAGAATTTCAAAGAGGAAATAAAATGCTTTTGGTGAAAATAAAACGTACTTGACAGACACGTTTGGGTAAAGACTAATTTAACTCAACAACTAAAAACAGTACGTGGGGAAACTGAAGTACTAAAAGGAGCAGTTTTGTGTTTCCTTTTAAACACATTTTAACTAAACAAAACAACGACTTTGTGTTTTTTGTGGCTGATGGCTGGCGAGCCGAGAAAAAAGCCTAATAATGGGATGAAACAGGCTTTGTTTAATAATCTCTTCCCGGGCTTGATCGCTGCTCTGTGCCTCCGAGACTAAACAGAGTTCCTATATTCTGTCCATAGGAGTAACCACTGGGCAAGGGTAGGGCTCACATAAAAGTCTTCATAATACATGCTGCTTCATCTCTTAACATTCAAATATGAGCTCAAAATCTGGTTAAATCAGGAATGATGTCTGTGCAGCCTTTGTTGCAAGCGCTCATCCATACATATTTCCCATATTACACTGCAGCATTATAGATAGTTTTGGTAACATCACTCAATTACAGAGGCTTAAACGCCCTAAAGAACTTTGACTCTTCTCACATAGGACAATTTTTGGAGTTCCACTGAGTTATGCCCTCATATGCCATTTCTTTTCAGTATTATTTAACTGCACCACAGAATAGGCTATTAAGCTATAGTTAAAGCCAAAAGAGATAATAAATAAATAAAATCTAAAATCCCATGATTCAGAGATAATTTTTGTTGGACCTTTTGTTGGAATTACAATCTAATAAATTGTTTTTTTTATGCTACTAGTTGGAGTTTACTGACACAATATAAACAAAACAAAACCAATATATCCTTACCATTTTCTACTTTTTCCCCATTATATTTTCCCCCCAAACTTTGACTTCTTTCTGCAGCACACCAGAGTCAGAAAGTATTCATTCTGTTAACATATTCAGCAACTCACACAGACAAGCAGGGGAGGGAAAAAAAAAACATAGTTGAATGAGATGAAGCACAGGTGTTGGGATCTGTGCAGACTGGAAAACAAATTATTTTAGCTCAGCTGTGGGTGGTAAAACCTGGGGAGATGCTCTTTGACATCCGAGCTTATCTCCATGTCAAAGCATTGCAGAAGTGATTTTAATCTCTGAACTGCCAACGCTACCTATGGGGGTGCTGTCTATTCCTCCCATCCCTTTGACTTTTGACAAGTCATTTGGCAGTATTTTTTTTAACAGGAGGTCCGTTTGAGAAGCTGCAGGGACAGCCGTATCTTTATTACTGTACATGTCTGACAAAGCATGATAAAGAGGAACCAATGGCAACGCTTTGTCACATCTGTGTCATAAAGCAGGCTTAGCATTTTCACATAACAAGCTAAAAGACGAAAAAAAAAAAAAAATCAGGTGCAATCCAGTCTAAAAATCTATTAGCATTTGTGAAATATAGTAAAAGGATCTCCAAAAAATATAGGTTTTCTATTCTCCCCCATCTAACATATAAGCAGTGAAAATACTGCAATAAAAACCAACATTGATGGAGCAAAACATTATAAATTTCTCAGTTTTATTTACAAATCGGAATTATATTGATTTCATTCGACGACATTAGGTGAAAATAGGTTTGACAAGTATTACTGACATCTTCTTGGTACATGTCCAGTGTCATTGGTCTTCAGCAATAATTTAACGATGGATTAGAAGCAGGCTGAATTTTGCAAGCCGGTTTTTATTCTGTTTATGAGGTCAGAGTCACGTAGCGCTTAAGTTCTGCGGTTGGTGCAGGTTGACTTGTTTGGGCGTCTGATGGGTCTTTTAATGGGTTTGGTTGCCACAAAGGAAAATAAATGAATTATGAGTGTAAAATGAGTTCATGTCATGTTTTCACAGGAGAAATTTGGTAGTGGGGGCATGAGGGAGGGTTGTGGAGGTGTTGCGGTGAATCAAGTCATGTCATTTCACATATGGTTGAGTAAATGCAAGGTTTAATGTTGCATTCGCCGTATCCAATCCAAAAAGGCATTATTTTAAAACATGTTAAAGGAAGGCTCTTAGAAGGGATGTTTTTGGATGTAAGGGGGTGTTGGCAGGTTTTGAGTAGCCGTCTTACCCAGGGTAGTTTTCCACTCTCAGCTTGGACAAAGAGAGGAACATTCTGAGTACTATTACTGCCTAAACTGGTGTACATTTCTTAAATAGTTCTTATATTCCATCCATCCATATGTCCATTTGCACCTTTTTGAAATCCTGAACACCACAAGATATCGTATGAGCTCTATTACAGAAGCCTGGATTTGAAGATAATATTACAAGGACTTAAGTGGCCAAAACAGGTTTCAGAAATGACTCCGGAAGCTTGAAATGAGCAGGGAAAGAACCTGGCTCCGACCAACTTCACACAACGTTACACTATGAAGCAGCCGTGAGCAGAAGGAGCTCCAGCAACCGATTAGCCGGTTTCGGGCGATCCTGACAAGAGGGGGAAACATAAGAACGCGGCTGTTCCCTCGCTTTAACACTACAGCTGTTTTCTAAGAGCCCAATGTTTGCTGCTGAACTTGACGTTACCTGTAACGATTCAGACACATGGCTGACGATAGCACGGGGAGGCATCGGATCAAACTGTCTGCTTGTGAGATATACTCATCCGGTTGATCAAGGCTGCAGAACAATATGTTAAACAACACAGGGGTAGGAAAAGGAAATGCAATAAGAAAGGCTGTCAGAGCTTCTGGCAACAGACAGTTATGAAGCATGACTGAACATGGAATTGTGACTGTTAGCAAGGCTGGATCAATCTCTCATTACTGCTGTGACAAAACCTGGAGATTGTAGCACAGCTGCAAATGTTAAGAATGTTTCTGAATTCTTAGTTTTTCGAGGTAATGAAAAAGGGACAAAATAAAATGACTCTGGTTTCACCGGCACTGAGATTTAAAGGAAGCACTTCACTATGAAAAAGGTCCAGAAACCCGCCTTTCCCACCAGTGAGGCTTCAGAGTGATTAAACACATTAAAATCTCTTCAAGTAATTGCAGCTCATCTATGGCAGAGTAAATATTCAATTAATAGTGCCTTTTTAATAACTGTGATTTCTTCAATCCATTGCATTGAGTCTTACACTTCTCCGTGTCGTTAATTAAAATTTCTCTTTGGAGGTCAATTTAATTCCCTTTAACTGTTCATTAGCCATAATACGGAGCGGCACAGAAATCCATTAAAAGCAGTGTTCATCTTCCCTGAGCCATGTTCATGATTGTGTTGTGTATTGGCGGATGATGGGAAGGGGGCTGGGGAGGGTTAATCTTTTCCTCGGCTTCCCCCTGGAGCGAAAAGTGGGCTTAAGCCCTCCCTGTGTCGAAGTGGCGAGTTGAGACATAGCGAGCCTGAGCGGAAGCTCTTTACCGGTCTCTGTAGCGTGTTTGGCCAAGGCTGACTGGCTGCCAAACAGCCAGAGACAGAGCAGAGATGAATCAGCACTGACAAGGTGAAGCCGGCTTGGTGTTCGCTGGCTGACAGCTCAGGTGCTCAGAGAGATGGAGAGACAACAGATTACATTTAGGCCACTGCAGGGAAAGGAGGCGGAGATAAAGGAAAACAGGAAGGAGGACACAGTCCAAAATGGAATTTAAACCCAGGACATGTTTCTTATAGATAGGTGCGATCGTTGGCCTTTTATACGTGCGAGTGTCACTGTGAGCTGTTCTTCGTCAAGGTTACTATGATTCAGCGCCACAGAAGAGCAGTAAATAACAGGGTTTCAAACTAGGCGTGGTGAAATTATGGATCAGTTGACACGACTCCATCAGAAAAAAAAAGCCTAATAAGCCATCATGGGCAAGAAGCTTATCACAACCTGTGTTAATATTTTACATTGTGATGGACAGGCCACCTGTCTAGGGTGTACCCCGCCTCTCAGATGGGCACCAGCCCCCTCTCCAGCGATCCTGCATGGATAAGCGGTTATAGAAAATTGATGGATGGATTAATATTTTACAAATGACCTTCAGTTGTTGTATCAAACATCCCTTTTAGGGATTTGAATCATAACTCCGGTGGAGCTGACCAGTAGAAATATTTCCCTTACAGGACATTACATATGTGTCACTTACAGATGCAAAGAGACCTAATTCATTTGTGAAAACAATGTTACGTTCTTTTGTGACTGTTGTAGCGGTACTCCTTTTTTTTTGTTGGACTGAACTATGTACAGTCTGGTGGATGTGATCAGAAAAAGTTTATTTCAGTGACAGGCAATCATCACGTTCATCCTGAAGAAGATCTTGTGTTTTTATTGCTTTTCATTAAAGTGCCATGACAGAAGAAGATACTATCTCAAGCACTCCACACCCAGGTCATGCAAGAACGCTTGTCGATGATGACACAAAAAAGAAGGACTGCAGAGTGTTAGAAAATATAGTAACGGTGATGTCAGCTGTGATATGTGCCCATTTTCTTTTTCCCTCCCTTTGTAATTTGTGCTTCCTAAACTCAGAGAGCTCTAACATTCTTAGTAATATATTTTGCGTTCGGTGTGAACATGCATTGCCATGAGACTCTAGCCAACTGATGAAATATACATCAGTGTCCACTTGAAATACTTGAAATATATTAACCAACAATTATTGCTCTCCAAACAGTCTTAGCAATATTTGTATTGCGTACACAGATATTGCAATGATGATATATTTGTGATATATTGTGTAGCCTTAAAAAGTACCGCACTAGGATTTATGTGGATCATTATACTCTAGTGAATATACAGTTGTGCTAAATAAATCAGTAAAACTTGGTTTACTCGTGCAGCTTGAGACAATTATAAAACTTCCCCCTTTGGTTATTAAGGACCCACCATTTGTAACGCTGCTACGCAAAACGGTGAAAAACCAAGCAGGGTGTCCAAATTACCCCTGGTGTTGTTGCTGTAGAACCGATTGTGAGAGCGGTAATGGGGAGTTAAAGTAGAGTGGTGTATTTAAAGGCTGATCACACTGTAAGTAGCAAGTTGTTATTTTCAAGTAGGGGATTTACTGTTTAGATAAAATGCTTCATTGTTTGTTATGCTAACGACACACCAATGGATATTTCCCTGCACCGCTCCAGTGCTTGTTGAGATATTTGCGACTTCACCTACAGCACAATTGGATGAAGCTTCACTTGTGGCCTCAACAAGTCTACTGAACATGCACACGGAATGATAAGGAGGTCCCCAAATTTAGATGTAGAAATGCATAAGGTGTCTAAACCATATTTCACACATTAAAATCTTGGGAGTCTTTTTGATAAAATATTTGTCTCATATGGTTTTAAAGGGTCTATTATTAATCTATTAGTAATTACACTGGGATATTTTAATCATTGATTGAGTAACCAAAAAAAAAAAAAAACATGAAATCTAAATAGGTAGATCGTATGGTGAATTTAAGATAAATACAAAGTGCTGTTAGCTTGGTAAAGATTGAACTGTATACAAAGTATTGCCAAGACCTTACTTTCTTTGAAACTCAAACATAAGATTTTGCATAAGAGTTTAAAAAAGAAAAGAAAAAAAAAAGAATTTAATTAGAGGAAGGCATTTTAAGTGCAACAGTTTTTGAAGAAGACACCCTTAGATAAACTGACAAGACATGCCTTGATCTTGTTCCGGGTCTTGCGTCAACTCGAAGAACGAAGAAGGCTGGGTCTCAACCTCGCGTTTCTCTGCTTGCCAAAGGGAGATGTGGCACTGCACCAAGGTCACCTCCGAGGTGTGACAACAGCGCTAGATGTCACCGGGAACAGGTGTTGGATGTTCTGTGGTACCTTTCTATAGAATTCTACATCAAATTGTAACAAATTTTAAGAGCAATCATGCTGGATGAGCGTCTCATCCAGATGAATCATCCATATATATATATATATATATATATATATATATATATATATATATATATATATATATATATATATATATATATATATATATATGCAGTGATCTTGCATATATATATATGGTGTCATCTTCAAGATGATACCAGAACCCAAGCCCAGTCGTCTGTGGTGTTAAGATATGTTTTTGTTATCCCTTTTACAGTATAAAGGTTGATATTCCTCCATGTTTAATCCATGTTCATGAAAGGCTTTATTTACGTGTAAGAATGCTAGTCTGGAAGTCAGGCACATAATCAAAACAAAGCAGCATGAGCTCAATGGAATAAAGTAGATTGAAAAAAAAAGAGGGATAAGTTAGGAGACCAAACGGGAAGGTTTCTTTTAACTACAAATGTCAGCCCTGTGTTTAGGGTGCTCCTTCAAGTTGGATTTATGTCTGAACATTAATAGACAACAGTGTATTTAAAAATGAGCCCTGCTGTGCTCAGGCTCCTGCATTTTCTTTTCTGAATGTGGTGAACAAATAATTTAGACAGCAACTCAGTTTAGTGAACATATTGCTATGCATTACAGCATCAGCAAATAATTCCAAGGCTGCGTGGTCACCTTTTCAAAGAATGATGGAAAGAGAAGCAGAGGGAAAGTCATGCTTTATACCTTTCTATGTGTCTATATGACAATTACCGTTAAAAAAATGGGAAGGGCAGAGAAATGATCAGTTACAAACCAAAGCCGACACATGAGACCGCAGCGTAGACAGTTCAATTAGCAATTACCGACATAAAACAATTTAAAATAATTGCATTTCTCATCTGAATTCTGGTTTTCTGGTGTGTGTTTTTGACTAGCTAACATGAACTTTTTAAATGTCAGACCACTGCTGCCGTGGCCCTGCAGAGACAATATTACAAATTCTAATGTCTCCAAGCTGTTGCTCACTGCTGAGATCCCGAACAAATCAGCAAATGATCTAATCTGATGAGGACACTTTCAAGGTGGTTACATTGAGACGTAAACGCTGCATTTGCCTCTGACTTACTAATGCAGTCAGAAAACCTTAAAACCGCAACTCTGGATGCAACACCGGGCAGCTCATCTCAGAGTGCAGTCCTTGAAGGAGAAAGCACAGTTTAATTCTTGCCTCACTCAAGTCAGAAACTCCGAGTTTACTGGTTTAATCAGAGATTTTCACTCAAATGAATTCTTAAAAATGCAAAGTTCCTTAATGAGACCAAAAAACTGATCAAATAGCAGCCCAAGGACTCAGCAAGGGTCTGTTCTGAGAGCTGTTAAATGAAGCAAGCTTACAGCTGCAATGTGCCATGGGTGGTTATCTGCACTGTGTCCTATACATTCTAATGTTGCTCAGGGCCAAGCTTGAGCTGGAAGACAAACATAAACTGCTCATAACATTAATCTCAGCATGCAAGTGTGCACTTTGGAAGGCAGCCCATCTGTGGAGGCTCCCCAATTAGCTGTTGTCATATGGCCCACAATGGAACGGATTTCTGTCTTTGGAGCTTCACTTTACAGGAGAAAATAATACACACTATGCTCAACTAATCTGCTGTTAGGCTGCAGGATTCCATCTGCAAAGCCCTTAGGATCAACTTTAAGCTTTCCCCTCAACCGGAGCACAACTACTGCCTGCTCTTAAATAGGTGAATTGTGTCATAGTTTATCTCCAAAGGGAGCGCTGTTTAGACAAACAGCTCACATTGTCTGCCGGCACAAAACAGAAGTCAAGCCCATCAATCTCGGCTTCACAACTGATCAAACCACAATGGCTGTGAAACGGTAACCGACGCAACAGCATGAGGAAAAAGCGTATGGCGCCACGTCCGAGAGGACAAATAACACAGAACAGCAGCGGCAGAAGGCAGAGCATTCATCAAACGGACAGCAGAGATAGCGCTCGGCTTTGCATTCATGCGTTTACCTTGCGTCCGCCTGTGTTCAGCTTTATGGGGTTGAGGAAGGGGTCGAAGATCATGTGGCTGGTTTCGATGTTGACCGGTGACTGCCTCTTCCCAACGGAGCACAGGTTCCAGGCAGAGTTTACCAGCCCCCAGAAAGACGGCACTGCAAGACAGAAAAAAAAAGACACATGAAAAAGATGAGCACTTGGGACAGCAAGAGAGGAGCATGCCCCATTCAGAGGGTGGATTCTGTACTTTTTTTCTTTTATTACATCTCACACTACTTGAATCGCAACGGATGGTATAGTATTTAGCTCACATTAGGCTTTAATAGCAATTTGTAAGCATTTACAAAAATCCATACCTGTAACAGTTGATCAAAACAGGATCTAAATCCTATTTAGTGGCACACATGGACATTTTCAGCACCACCTCGAAGTCTTTAAGAAGCACAAGGGATGCGTCGCACGCATCATCTTTATTTTGCTTTTAAATGTTTTATATCACCGAATCAATAGAAATATCACACAATCATAAAAAAGTTTTCAAATAATGTACTTGAGGGGAAAAGTTGTCCGACCCAACTTCACCCCATGTGAAAAAAGCAACTGTCTAGATTATTTGACGATGTCCTGGATGAGTCGATGATAATAATAATCATCTTTATTTGTTATGGAAAAAAATAAGTTTCAATAAAATTTGTCCACCGCATTTAAACAGTCTCCCAGGGAGCAATAGAATGCCGCCATACAGCGCCCAGGGAGCATTCTTGGGCTAAGGGTCTTGCTCAGTTCACTGCTCTAAGCACAAGGCCAGGGTCATTTTGGTAGGTCGCCCACTCCTGGGAAGGATTGCCACTGTTCCATATTTTCTCAAAGTGTAAATATTGGCTGTCACTGAAGCTTTAAAAATGGCTTTTTAACCATGTTGATCAGCATTCAGTCCTAAGCGGGGCATTTAAACCTAAATTCAGCATTCCAAACAAGATTGGGGTTAATCACAGTATATTTAATATTTAGCGAGGGAGGAGGTTAGCAATTACTTTTTGCACATAAGAAAAGTTTGGTTTAGATAGATTTGAATTACTGCATTATGTATTAACTTGTGTCCAACACTAAAACTTATTGTGACAGAAAGTGTCAAAATAAAGAAGCAAAAACAGGATTCAAATACCTTTTCTTTGCACTAGTGCAATATAAAAACATCACAAACACAACAGTGGCTCTTGCAATCAGTTCATCCATCCTTTTATCCATTGTCTATACCTGCTCTTAGTGCAGTGTAGCAGAGTCTTCAGCGGTCATTAGAGGGTAAAACACTTATAGAACCAATGCATATGGAAATACACAGAGAAAAAAATATAAAACTGATGCTATTTTGTTGAAAAATATCATACCTTTACTCAACTTTAATCATTTGTACAAACACTGCTATCACACCTGTATGGTTCTAAAAGTAAAGTATATTTTCAAGCTAAGCACTGACCCAATATTGGAACCTCCGCCTATGTGATGCACATATAGCACCCACTCACGTTGTGTCATCCCAGGCTGGGCTTTGAGGAGTGCTCTGCATTTGCTAGGCAGTCACACGATCCAGCTCCCAGGTCAAATGAGAAACCTGCCCAACTTTATCAAGTGCTAGTAATGCAGTCTAATGCGTCTACAAGCCATCTTCTTTGTCTAGGTTCCTCTCATGTTACTGTCTGTCAGACACTGTGTTCACTGCTTGACTGTGTGTGTGTGTGTGTGTGTGTGTGTGTGTGTGTGTGTGTGTGTGTGTGTGTGTGTGTGTGTGTGTGTGTGTGTGAGTGAGTGAGAGTATAACAT
Source organism: Fundulus heteroclitus (assembly GCF_011125445.2). Lineage (NCBI taxonomy): Eukaryota > Metazoa > Chordata > Actinopteri > Cyprinodontiformes > Fundulidae > Fundulus > Fundulus heteroclitus. Next base: position 22,337,634 of record NC_046370.1, read on the forward strand.
AGGGCTGGGCGATAAATCGATTTAATCGATTAATTCGAATTTACAATTCTTTAAGATTTCATTTTTGGAAAATCTGGATTTTATTTTGCCAATACACTCATTGGGTTTCCATGAAGAGAACAGCATGTGATGCTGAATATATGTTTAGGCAAATGCATTGTCAAAATATTGTTAAGTAGAAACTTTTTTTAACATAATACTTCATGTACTTTTTTTTTTTTAACAAATGTTTTGTTATATTTTCATTGTTTATAATGGCAAGGCTGCCATCTTGTTTTACAAGCATGTTTCACAGCTTGTTTTTAGTTGCACTTTGAATTCAGGTCAACTCCCTGACGAAATGCTTGACATAAAAGCAAGGTTTTAAAGTAATTTCTTTTATTTCTTTTTATGAAACAAAAAGGAGGAAAAAAAAAATCGATTAATCGGATTTGGTATGATAAAATCGGAGATTTATTTTTTTATCCATATCGCCCAGCCCTAGTATAACAGCAATTATACAATAAAAATATATAAAACAGATATAACAACACAATAAAACAAACTAGAGTGTAGATGAGCATTAAAGTGGTGTCAAAGGCTAAGGCAAAAAAATACTTTTAAGAAGTTATTTAAACCCTTAGAGAGAGGAATACTGTCTAATTCGCAGTGGCAGGTTATTCCACATCTTAGAAGCTGAAAGTGAAACCTTTCTAACCTAATCATTGGTCTTTGGAGCTCTGACGGTTACACAAAATTATGTCATAAAGACAGTTAAAAAATACCCAGCGCTTTTGTAGAGAAGTGTCGTTGGACGTTATCTTTATAAGCCAATTATCTTAGTATAATACTATCTTAAACTTATTTGGCCAGAGATATTTCGCTGTTTGAAAAAGTCGAGATCCTGTGCCATTAGATTTGTCCCAGAAGACCTTACTGAGATTCTGAACGACGTTCAGTGTGTCTGGCTTGTTTCGCTTGAAGACATAGGTTGTCTTGAACTGGGTTCAAACATTTTCCGGTGTCGCATATACTTTGCTGAGAGAATCCTAAGAAAGTCCTTCTCGTGAGCTTGAATCGTGGTTAGTGACCGCTGATTTAACTCCTTAATGTCCAAAGATGATAAAAGCTTGAAGAAATGTTGCATTTCCTAAAAAAATATGCAATGTGACAAACATTGGGCTAAAATTAACATGGCTTAACATTAGCTAAAGAATGCAATTTTTTTTTCCAGTAATGAGTGCATCCGCAGCTTATCTTCTTTTCTTCATCCTTAATCGCCTCTCAGAATATGAATCAGACAAAGGAGCTAAGCTACAACTTGCTTTTCATTCTCCGCTGGACTGTTATCTCTGTCACATGTTTAGGAAGGGATTCTGATGTGATCCGATGTTCTACAGCCTTTCATCTTACTCCTTACAGTGAGACATATTAGGATTTTCCAATGGTGAGCGAACAAAGTGTGATGTGTACAAGCCTTGCATGATTTAAGTCAATGCCAGCATTGGTAAAGTGATACAACATCTCAGGCTATAATTCCCTTATCTAAAACTTGGCCACCAGGACAGAGTATTCTATACAATTCCAGGGACAGAGGCAGCTTCTCATCAGCCTCAACAACTGCAAGACACAGATTTTAGCTGCAATTTCTGCTTTGGCCCTCAGCTGCATTCCCCCTTTAGAAAGACTGAGATGACTCACTGGAATGCAAATTCCCCTGAGAGTTCCAACAAAAGGAGAGATAATTTCAAAATATGCAAATACATGATGAATCAGAGGGAATCTGACACAGCGCAGCGTGAATTTAGAGCTAAAGGCTCAGGAAGTCAACAAGTCCTCCAGATCCTGAGCCACAGTGTTTGTTTGCCGCGCTTGTCGGCAAGCTCTGCAGAGAAAAACACCAACTCCCTGTTCAGATAAAAGCACGGAGTCAAGAGAAGTGAAGTGCTGGTGTATTCATCTCTCCCTCTGCGAACATGTTGTTAGCTTGGGGTGGATGCACATTTAATGGAGTTTTCTTCAATAACTAAACACTGACAAAGACCGAAACAGACATTTGTCAAAGGGTAATACATAATACACAGTGCACATGGTCCTTTGTTTTTGTCATGCAAAATTTACACCACGGTACACAATCTCAGAAGTTTATTTTGACACTTTTAATGTGATATGCATCCTCTATTAGTCGCCAAGACAAAGACAGGCAAATCTGTTATTGGGAAAGAGTGGAAGGCTGGCTGCACAAATGTGCACCTGCTTAATATATTACACTGAAGTATCATAAATAAAATTTAGCTGTCTCAGAACGGATTTCTTTACACTTCACACTTAACTATTTTTCTCACTGCTGAGTTCTCCTACTGTTCCCCAACTTTGCATTGTTTGTTGTTATTTACAACTTTTAACCTAAACTTTGTTCTTTGTCTTCTTTCTCTTTTATAGTAGGTACACCTGGTCTGGCATTCTGTTGGTCGTGACACCATCCAGGGGAGGCAGATCATCTGCCATTCCCTTATAGCATAGAATGGATTCCTGGATTAAGTGTGTGCTTCTGTGCTTCTTTGCTTTTTTCTTTTGTGTCTCTGCTCTGTCTTCTCTAACCCCCAGTCGGTCGAGGCAGATTACCGTTCACTCTGAGCCTGGTTCTGCTGGAGGTTTTTCCTTCCTGTTAATGGGGAGTTTTCCTCTCCACTGTCGCTTCATACTTGTTCAGTATGAGGGATTGCTGCAAAGCCATGGACAATGCAGATGACTGTCCACTGTGGCTCTATGCTCTTTCAGGAGGAGTGAATGCTGCTTGTCAGAGACTTGATGCAATCTGCTGGGTTTCCTTAGATAGGGAACTTTTTGACCAATCTGTCTGGGTAATATGATTGAATTTTACTTTGTAAAGTGCCTTAATATAACATCTGTTGTGAATTAATTCAATATAGATAAAATTAAATTAAACTGAATTTAACTTTTTTTATTTACACCCTTTACCAACCTTTTAACAAAAACATAGTTTATATTGAGGTTAGAACGGATCAAAAGGAACAAAGTCAATAAAAGTCTCTCTCAGGAGAAAGGCACTATAAGTTATTTTAGAACTAGGGAGAAAAAGAAGAGCAGGTGAAAAAACTAAGGTTCTTTAAAATAAAAATAAAAAATGTAGTTGATTATTTTGAAAATTATTCTTCATTAGGTTTGGAAAAAACTGGATTCATTGCACTCTGAGAACAGGAACTTACCTTGGACATAACTATTTCCCTTAACCCCCTTTGGTTGAAACTTTGTCCAAAATAAACAACAAAGTATTTATCTAAAGGTAAGATATTATGTAAAAAAAAAAATTAGTGTATTTCCACAATTTTGTAAAAAAAAAAAAAAAAAAATACAAAAATAGAACTACATTCTAAAATAGATCAGTCTAGTACAAAGTAATAGTTACATTGAAATATATTTTTTTGTCCAATTAAAGCATGCTGACATTTGAGAGCTACTCTTTACAAAAAGTGAGACTTTCTATGATGTTTTGGTAAAAATGCATTCCGTAAAGTCCGATTGATTTCTGCATTAGTTGCTCAGAGATAACCCAAGGTTTAAATTGCAAATTGTTGCACATATTTGCTGTGATACTGAATGATACAGACACTACTGAGTGAGCACCAAATCATGCACATCATGAGTTTTTGATCTGCATTTCTGTCTTAGAAGGCAAAACGTTCCAACACTGACTTTAGGGGTTTTGCTGGTACTTTTGTTGTTGCTGTTTTTGCTGCAAGTTCTGAACATTTCTCCAAATCTCCATTTTGTTGCGTTTTAGATTGGATCATTTCATGCCCAACATTTCCAGTTTCACAACTAATTTGTTCAAACCATACATCGATTAATAACCTAAACAGGTTTCTGCTATCCTCTTTTTGCCATTTTTCTGGATCTGACTTTTCAAGACAAGCTTGCACAATGCGGGTTCAGCCTTCGAAGGCAGCAGAACTGCAATAGTGAAAAGAAAAGACTCTATTTAGGAGTTATCCAAGAGGACAGTGGCAACACTAATGTAGATGCAGAAAATTGTGCTCTTTATTTGTTTAGATCTACATGTGAAATCATTTTCCTGTGTTCTTCATACATCTAGATCAAGGGTCTGCAACCTTTACAATCCAAAGAGCCACTTTTATCTTCAGACAAGCTTAATAAAATGTTTAGAGCCACAAATGTTACGAACCTTTTAAAAAAGACAACTTTTTTGATAAATATGTGCTACAGTCATAGTCAATGCACTATAATATAGGCACCAATGAAAATTATTTGTAAGATTACAACCATTAGATAGGAAATAACCATTATTAAGCTCATATGTCTATTAAAATTATGTGCTAATCTAAAATGTTGGGTTTTCATTAGCTGTGAGTGGAAAATCATTATAAATAACATAAATGAAACCTTGAAAACATCATTCTTGGTTTAATTAATCAATGTAAAGGGTTTCATTTAGTGAATTCAGTTACTGAAATAAATTATCTTTTCAACATTATTCTGATTTATAGAGGACATATTTAAGAAATACCATTTTATTTCTATTTTACGATTTTATAAAAAGAAAAACATTTGCAAAAAGAGGATGGATATGTTTACTTAAAAGGAAGTTCAACAACATATAATTTTTGTTTCCAACCCCAATTTCATTCTTTCCATCTGGCAAGCATATTTGTTTTTCAGTTGACTTGCACAGACTTATATTCAACTAAAATAAAAAAAGAAGTTTTGAAATTGTAAAAACATATAGTATTTAAAATTAACTCATCTTATATGTTCCAAAAATGTGCCATTTAAAATGTAATTAATGTGTGGCCAGACAGGATACTTATGGTGTAATTATTTCATTTCATCAGATAAAGCATAAGAACACGGTTCAGACAAGTTTTTTTTTTTTTTTTTTTTTTTTGGGGCAAAATCTTTGGCTGATATTTTGTTTAGTTTCTTTAGGAATAATGTCAAAAGTTGACCTTTTTAGGTGTTAATTAGCAAAGACCTTCAATGTTTATTGCATGTTTGCCTGAAGGTTATTTTTTATTTATCCAAACTAACTCGAGCATTCATGCCACACACTTAAATTATGTTTACACATACCATTTAGTAACAAGTCATAGCTCTAAAATTGCATTTCTGATTTTATCAAATTGTATTTGCTGTTTGCACGTCGACTTCAAGAAAAATAATACTGTGACACCCAGCTACGCTTTCAACTGTAATTTAACTGTGAACATGGATATGAAAAAGGGCATTTTGAAACAACCACCCAGATTCAACACTTTATGTGATATTTGGTCAATTAATCTTTAATCGAAGAGAATTCAACCCTAGAAAATCTTCATGCTAATTTGATAGAACGTATCAATTTTGAACAAAAGCAGCTCACTTGAGATGTGATCACAAAAGACTGGAGCAAAAATAATATCTCAATATTTTTAGGCTGAATGCTGATATCCAATATTAATCTCGATATGTTTTGCTTTTTTTATGAATCAAAGCTTTATCACAAATGTCTCACAGGCACATTGTAGATAAATATCAGAAAGAGATGAAAAATAAGCTACTGGAATACTTAAAAGTATAATTCTAACACAACATAGACCATCTCGATCTAAACAATATAGTCTCAATTTATATCTCTTTTAAAAACATCTCAATATTTTTAAAATCTCTGTATATTGCTGAACGCTACTACCATGTAGCAATATTTTGTATTTCATTTTTTATTTGGTGTTATTTGGTTTTATTGTTGCTTTTTGGGAAAATAACGATTTTCCTCAAAAAAAAAGTATGGCGCAGATCGGACTTTAACAAAATGTCATTGACTGAAAGGATGGTACTTTTATGAATATTAGGAGTTTTTTAAACAAAATGATAAATCCCTACGCCATGCACAGAGCTAACTTGGCAAGCCACATTGATATTATGTTGCACTCTGTGCTGCACTTTATCAATTTGGGTCTGCTCCAATCAAATCCACTCGGGAAAAGGAGGGACATTCAGCAGAACTTTCCGTGCTGATTGGGCTAAGTGATACCTAGTGCCTGCCTACCAAAGGTTGGTTTTAGCCAATCATGGTATCAAATGAAAATGTAAGCAGCAGGTGCCATGAGAAACCACATCAAGTTACGCTGGTTGGGGTTCACTTCGTTGGATAGTGACTCTTGTGACAATCATGGATTCTTACTAAACAGATATGACAGCAGCAGCTACACATGTATCCTCCTGTGCTGCCATGTTTATTTTGGTTCAGCTGTGGGCTTGGCACCTCCTGCTTTTGTCAGAGCTGTATGTCCCGCCTTAAACCATAATACTGAAACATGATTGGCCCGAACTGCTTGCTGGTTTGATCTCAAACAGTTGAGACAGGAGCGGGACAAGATGGATTCTTGTATGTTTATGAAAGCACAAATGCCACAAGAATTCATGAAAGTTGCAATCAACCTTAGAGAAAAACAAGCCCAAAGTTACTTATAATAGGCATACTATGCAACACTGAAGTTCACATGAAAACAGCTCATGGATTGTATGATGTTTTCAATCTGCTGAGAAAAAAGCCACACAAACGTAGCCTACTTGCACAGATTCTACAGCCGCTGGTATGACTACTTTTGGATGAGACACGATCTTATAAAAAATAAACTGAATACAAGATTTACATTATCAACAGTGTTAAAACAGAGCTGTAATAATAGCCAAAATAACAAATATGGCACTGGGTTTTGGACTGGAGTAAGACTTTGTGGATGTGAATATTTTCTGAGTTTCAAGTTTAAACCTGCCAGAGCAATCCCAAATAAACATCTACTTTCCAGTTTCTTTGGTTCTCACAATGACATTCAGATTACCTTTAAAGTACCACACTAAATTGTGAGTATGGATTCATGAAATAACTTGTTTGGGACAATGGGCTTTCAAGTCATTCCTATGTTAAGGTTTAACGAGGAGACTAAAATTAGTGTCTATCAGCCTGGGAAGTTTACCAAAGCAAAGAGGAACTAATTGACCTTAATTTTGTGTTTGCAATTAGCGGAGTACAACAACAAATTTGAGATCTGCAGTGAAACATGTTAAAGTATATGTGGGGTGAACTTATATTAGAAAATTCATGAAACATGCCGTCAGGTCTTGGTAATGACCAAAGCACAATTTATTTTGAATTATAAACTACAACATATCAAAGTGTTAAATAATACAAGTCACGTTTTTCCCTGCTAACCCTAATGTTCAGAAATAGCAGACTTTAGTGAGTCGGTTTTAAAAAGGTTCTGCAGCAGAACTTGGAGTTCTACGCTTTGGTTGTTCACGCATGCAGGTAAAAAACAACACTGTTTTTTTAGTACACTTTCCTGCTGAATCCAAAGGGCTGTATTGAAAACACAACAACACGATAGCTTGTTAGCTATCGTGTTGTTGTGTAAGAAAATAACAATTTTGATTAGTTAAGAGGAGATCTGAGATTGATTGATTTTATCAATAATATAACTTGCATCAATTACCATTTTCTACACTCAATTGTAGAAATTGGATCTTTATGGAGAAGTGAACTATTTAGTTTTGTATAGTAGTACAATGAGGCCGACATTTCCTGTTCCTTACGTTTGATTCCTGAAAGCGGTCCAAATGAACAGCAGTATAAAGCTTTACATACATATATATGTGGTACCACTGCTAATATAGCATTAAGACGCCACTAGCAACCCAGGACGTTTAACCCTCAGACTAAAGACTCCTCACCGGCAACCTCAGCACTTCTGTCATATATGAACAATCACCTGCTATTTAACAGAAGCAAATACAGCAAGACAAAATGGAAAAACTTTAACATGCTTTGAGTCATGATTTATTAAAAAGCATTAATGAATTAGGGAGTAACATTATTCATCAGGAATGGCGCTTGAAAGGAGAGAGAAAGAGAGAGAGCAGTCTTCTGAAGCAGAATCCTTCATGAAAATGACAGGAAATCCATGTGCAGAATGGGAAAAGGAGCGTGTGCGAATTGATCTATTATACCCATGCCCCCTTTGGTAAATGTACACATAATTATTAGCTGTTGATAGATTCCTGAATGCAGCAACGGCGGCAAGGGATATCACTCACTGCTGTAAAAGGCATAAGCGGCTTTGTCAATCTCCTCCTCCATCATTGATACCCGCATATTTCACTTAGAGTTCCTCACAAGTGTTGGAGCCACTTCTATTTCTTATTGGCAAGCAGCAAATGTGGACAGGGATATATGGTGTGGCCTTTTGGGGATGTCACACAGAGGTGATTCATAACGTGCATGGGAAAAGGGCAATTGATGGTGGGAGGTTTTTGCTTCATGGACAGCGTGCATCCATCTGTTTTCTTTAAACAATTTCGATTTCATGAATCAGGATATGGTTTGGATGTATCACAATCAATGCAAAACAAGGTTCTGAGCAGCACCCTCCACTTTCTCTCATAAAGTGCCACACTGTTTTCAGAGAGAAATCTCGAGCCCAGCGCTGAGAGATGGCTCCATCTTGGAGGCAACTCTCTGGTTCTCCATATGAAGGAATCCCTTTAATCAGCAGCTCGGAGAAGGCTCATGGAGAGAGACAATCGTTTCGGATGTCTAGAGGCGGATGTTTAAAATTCAGCTCTAGGTCAATTTAGCACTGTCACAACTCTCCTTGTTTTTTACAGGTTGCCTTTTTGTCTACTCCTACTTCTGTTTTGTTTAGTTTTCTTACCCTTGGACCCAAACTAGTGCATATTACTGTGTTTTCCTCAGCTATTAAGCAGTTAAACATTTTTGTGAATTACAAAACTAGTTATACTTCTTTATTTTACAGTCAGTGTGACTGGAATATAACAGAATCAGAATATCTCTTAAACCACAATAAGTAAGTTTTATAGCGTTAGGGTAGTGCCGGGTAGTACATGTGACTCATGAATGGAGGCCTCAGTCCTCAACTTGGCCGTTCGTGGATCGAGTCCTGGCCCGTGGATCTTTGCTACATGTCTTCTCCCTTTCTCTAAACCTCAATTCCTGTCAGCTTACTGTCAGTTAAAGCCACTAGTTCCACAAAATAAAAAAACAAATAATTACTAAGCTCCCTTCTGATGATAGATATTTATACTAGTCATACAACCACATTCTCTCACAGTAGACGACAATGATAAAAAATGATGGTAAGTCATCAGTTTTTAAAGCCAGTGTGAAACACCCCTCTGGCAGGTATGGGATGTCCTGCAGCAGATGGGTCAATGTCTGGCCCCCCAAAAAATTAGCACCAAGCAATCACATCTACAAAGGTGCCAAAATGACCAGCTTCCCTAAAAATGTCACTGTTAGCTCAACTTATAGTTGGCTTAGTTTAAGGCGAAAAAAAAAAAAGACCATTTAAAACATGGAGCTTTGACAAACACAAAAAAGTCTCAAATTGCACATGGAAGACCTCAGTCGACATTCAATCCAGGAATCTTGGATCGCTAATCACCACAACACAGTTTTACCTGCTACAGAGACATTAGAGGATAATCTGACCATATATAACATGATTTAAAAATCCTTTATCAATCCCAAAGGGAAATTAGCAGTGATCGTTCTGTAAAAATACTACACAATAGAAAGAACAAAAATTGCAATAAAGTTATGCAAAAAACATAGTAATTTATATTCCCAATGCCACAGGCCAGACTCATTAGTGCTGTGCTAAAACCCTCTACTGAGACACTATATCAGACAAAGTGGGACACTCTAAACATTTTATCTACAGCGGTTGCTTTTTTTTTGGTCTTTAAATCTGGTTAGCTCTTCTTCAATCAAGGCTTTTGCTCATTTTGTCTTTGCTCTGAGTTTATGGTACAGCAGCCACAAATAGGCACACCAAACACTACATGTAAAGTTGTTGCTTTGTTCATCGTGTTTGTCTCAACACTGGAGACAGATACAACGGAGACTAATTACCTTGTCTGGGTGACCCCTGTGGCCTTATTAGAGTTAAGGGTTTGCACGCAAGAAATCCGAAGGGATATGAGTCAGAGGAGACATGTGCCGGGCAATTAAACCTAACATTAATTACTTCCACAAGTAAGCATCTTTCGGATAACGTGCAGGTGAAAAACTGAAGCCATACTATTGACTAATGTGACAAGTGCATTTAATCTGGAAACATATTCTGAGGATACTAAAGTTGCAAAAAGTCTGAAAGCCTCCTGTTTCCAAATACTGTGATGAACGTAGAAATGCACATTGGGTACTGCAGACGTATGCATTCCATTACACAAACAACGGCAGTGAAAGCCTTAGCAAAATCGGTTTATTTTGCCAACTAGATATGGATAAGAAGTTTGAAAGGGAATTGCAACCAGTGCACCTACACACAAGCACATTAATAATTTTATTTAGATTATGACAATGTATTTACTACTGTTCGTTTACACAACCCCCGTTTGTAGCTAACCCTGACATCACTAACAGTACGTATACTAATCCTGAACCTTCACTTAAACTTAATTCACATCTGAGACCATAAACGCTAGCTCTAAAAATAACTTCAAAAAGTTAAATTATCATTAAAGTTTTTTTTAAGATTTTTTTCTCACTTATTTCAGAAAGTAAAAGGAGAAAGATAAGGGGACTGTTGTTCAGTGTACCAAAGTCCTCTTTACAGATGAAAGTAAAGTTTGCATTTCATTTGGAAATCATTGTCCCAGAGTCTGGAGGAAGAGTGATGAGGCACCGAATCAACGTTGCTTGAAGTTCAGTGGGAAGTTTCTGCAATCAGTGATGGTATGGGGTAAGTAAGTAGATTTTATTTATATAGCACCTTTCTCAGGTAACAGTCACAAAGTGCTTCACACTGAAATACAATTTAGAACATTTAAAAGAAAATTTAAAAGAGATACTGTGTCATCTGCGGGTGTCGGTCCGCTGTGTTTTCTGAAGTCTACAGCCATCTAAGCAGGAAAGTACTTTTAGAGCACCCCATGCTTCCTTCTGCTGACAAGCTTTATAGAGATTACATTTCCCAGGACTTGGCACCAGCCTATATTGCCAAAGGTACCAAAAGCTGTTTCAGTGACCATTGTGTTACTGTGCTTTAACTGGACAGCAAACTCACCTGACCCCGTCTCCATAGGAAATCTATGGGTGATTGTCAAGATGGGAAGACACTAGAACCAACAATGCAGATGACCTGAAGGCTAGTATCAAAACAACCTGGGCTTCTATTGCAGCTCTGCAGACCCACAGGCTGATCGCCTCCATGCAACACTGCATTCATGCAGAGTGAAAAAGGAGCCCAGTATCGAGGCTGCACAGATAACCATATTTTTCAGAAGCCTGAATTTCCATCTAAAATATAGTTTTTATTGATTTATGTTATGTTCTATTTTTCAGAGACACTAAAATTGCATGTGTCATGAATCTTTATACTACATGAGTTTTCACCTGCCCACACACCCTTACAGTATGCATGTCCCTGCCCTCCATCAAAGAGCTTCATTGTGTACAGCATTTTTTTTTTTTATGTGTACCAAAAACGTGCGAGATAAGGTGTATCCTTTTGTAGCTGCTGATGCAAAGCAGGGTTGCAAATTGGCCCGCAGTGGGAGAGAGAGTGGGTACGAGGTACAGGGGACCTAACAGCTTAGGGAAAAATGCTTACTTAAGCGGGTATGGAGAGCAACATCTTAATGATTAAGAATGTCTAAGTACAATATTAAAAAGGAGATGTCACATTCACCGAGCTCTCAATTTGAAACGCTGCTGCGGCGCTGTGGGTTCCATCGTGTTTACTCACTAGGGGGCCATTTTATAGGCATTTTGGTGCATCGGTGAACAGAAGGAGATATGCTGAAATATGAAGGCTTTGGACAGGCAGCAGGTGCAGAATTTATTAAAATATGTAATTAAGGCAGTCGGGACCTTTTTTTTCATCTTGCATAACATTTAAGGTAGCAAACCTTATTATTGAATCAGGATAGTGTCCAGATAAAGAAGCTAAATTTCTTTGTAACAGAGGCTGTGAATATGATGGCAGAAAAGTCACACATTTTAGTCAAGACCTTAAACACTTAATGGTCATATAGCATGTTCTGCTTTAAGTAATACCATCAAAAACACTTTTTGGCATTGATATAAACCTATATACAGGTCAGGTCTTGTCCTGTTTGTAGTTTAAAAGACACTGTTAATTTTCTTGGCTTTTGCATCTACTAATGGTGAGCTTAGACTTCGTTGAACACATTGTCTAAATAGCGTAATTGTCCAAGTGTTAGATTATAATACAGACATACCTATACAAAACAGGCCACTTTATCAGGTGCAATGGCTTGTTAATAGATAAGACACATTTTTATTGCAAGAGTGGTTTTGTGGGTGATGTAGTGGAGAGCATGGTAGGGTTCTGAGGAACCACATGCCTGAGTTTCTCATCAATAGCTATGTATTTCACATGTTAAGGCATAGCTGTTATCAAGAGTCGGTTACTGTAGTCATAGTCCTAGAAGAATAAATGAAGGTCCAGCTGGTGCTGTTAGTTTTCTCACGGTCTCTCATCAGTCTCCAGTGCTCTAATGTATTTTAGCAGCAAATAGGAAACCCAATGGGTGGCTGTTTTCATGATCACGGGTAACTAAAAAATGTTCTGCATTATCTGCATTTGTTTATTTATTTACCAGGACAGTGCATATTTATGACAGTACACCTGTAACATGCCAGAGTTAGCCAAAGGCTAGTCCTGGTTGCACGTTGTACAGTGGCGCTATAAAAGAAGAAAAGTTTTATAAACAATTAAACAACAGTTGAAACAACATATTAAGGCTGTGTTTGTCCATTGCCATATAGAAGCAGCAACAGCAAAGAAGCAATAATAAAAGTAAAATTAGTTAAGAGAAGCAGCATTGTTATTTTAAGCACAAGCAGAAGGAACAAAGGGAAACACTAAAATAGTACCACAAATGGATGTTGCATACTACGGTGAATGTATATGTTTTAATAAGTTGCCATCAGAAGGATAAATAAATGTTTTTACTAATTACATTTTTAGTTTTTATAGACATGAGAGCCATGTTGGCTTTGGTTATGGTTGATGACAAAAATTAAACTATACTTCTTGGGTGTTCATGTTCCTTTTTCTCGATAGGAAAGTACCTTGGGAAGGCAGCAAATACACTTAAAAATTAGTGTAAATTGTACGATTTGCCAACACTTTAAAGTCCAGACCTCATACCAGTGGGTGTAGCATCTGTGCAAGTAGGCTACGTTTGTTTGGCTTTTATCTCATCAGCTTGAAAACATCATAGAATCCATGAAGGAGGTTCATGTGAGCTTCAGTGTTGCATAGTATGTTTATTATTAGCAACTTTGGGCTTGTTTTTCACTAAGGTTGATTGCAACTTTCATGAGTTGGTGGTTGCGTTTTTTGGGTTTGTTTTAAAGTTTAAAGTCGCTTTTTTGGGTTTCACATTTTTTCAAACAGAACCCTTCTATGTGGTTGCACAATAATAGATATTAGCCAGGCTAATATCAATCCCCCATCCTCTCTGTCAACTATGTTACAAGCAAGAAAAAGTCCTGATGTGTATAAATAAAATGTTAAATACATGCATTAGTAATGATTACAAGCAACCTTTGTATTACAGTGTGGTAGCTTGCTTGTTGATATTCTTTTGTGCTCGTTTTCAAGGAGCAAGTTGCTTGTTTCACAATTGATCTTGTATGGATGTCTCTGTTTAGTGTGAGTGTGTGTAAAGGTGAGATGAGATGTGTCTGATTACATTATGATTGACTTTCCAGTATCAGAAAAGAAACTTATTTTAAGTTTATTTTTTGCAATTACTTGCAAACAGTCTAGGACTGCACCTGCGTTACCTCTGAATTAATTTAGGAAACATTACAGTTCTTTTCAGATTATTTTTCAATCCTGCTTAGTATTACAAATGCCAAGAAACAAACACTTTATCATGAGATTTCACAAGCAAAGGTTTTAAAAATGCATCAGAATTCATGGAAGTTTAAACTGTGTTTGGTTTAAAAACATCTATAAAAATAAAGTGTGGGTGTAATTTCCCATGCTTTAAGTTTTGTTCTAAAATCTAAAGACAGAAAAAATATTCGCCTAAAACCAAAACATAGACAGAAACCATTACATTAATAGTTTGGTTCTGTTGAGTCCAGGAGCAGACTTTATCACCTGGTACGATGATACATCATTAACATTGTTCATCAGGGGGCCCTTTATATTATCTGTAGCATTAGCACTAATGGGTTATGGTGAACACTGCTGACATTTAGCACAAAAAAAACCTAACTCACCAGACAGCCATTACAGGGGATGCCAAAGAAACTGGGAACATTTTTCAAGATGCAAATGTGTCGACTAATTCAGGGTGAATTTCCTAGGCAGTGTGCAGATGGAAAGAAACCAAAAGGTGAAGTTGAGAGCTGTTGCTTTCATAGTAAATCCTCAAAGGATTTACAGTCGGGGTGTATGGGTTGCTGTTGGCAATGATAACAAGAATAACAAACTCTGCAGGGGCACAGGCTTCATGCTTCAGATTCTTTTTGCATCCTTCTGTAAATTTTAATTCCACAGCCTTTGGCAATCCTGCCACTGGCTCAGTGCTGGGCATGATAGTAGGGTCAGCTCTGTTTGGAAGTCCTTGTATTTGACCACATCTCTGTGGTTGGATCATACTTCTGCAGAACAGGTACATGTTGTCTCCTTTTAGTCTGGGCCCAAGGTTCTCAGCCACAGGGTGACCTGCTCCCTCTGAGAGACGTATCAGTCTCTGGTACAAGAGGAGAAATGTAAGCATTTTGGACTCTTATTTAGAAATTAATATTCCATCGAGTGGGAGATATGCAGCTGTGCTGATGTGGCCGATGCTCCGTATTGTTGTAGTGAAGAAATGACTAAGTAAAAAATATGAAGCTTTCAATTAAATGGCCTGTCTACATTCCAGCCTTTACCAATTGACATGAAATATGGATTGTGACTGAAAAAAAGACAAGTGGCAGAAATTTGATTTTGGGCTTGCGATCTAGATGCCTCCTGGGCATTTCTTTTTGGAAGTTTTCCAGGCATGTCTCAGTGGAAGGAGCTCATGTGGGGAAAAAAAAAACATTTACCTTGGAGTACCATATCTCCCTTTAGGACTAGGCATTCCTTGAGATCCCACAGAAGCAGAGGAATGTCTGAGTCTCTCTATCTGAACTGCAACCTCAATCTCGCGGAAGACAACGTATGGATGAGATCCACCATGTCAAGAAATTCACACTTTTCACATTTATTTGATTATATAAGTTCTTTATTGGTCTCCTTGAAGACAAAAAAAAAACAAGGATTTCAGTGTTCTTGAGGTCAGTTTTGTTTTTTTCAAAATAATATTATTTAAAGTGTAGTTGTCGATAAAGGAGAAATAAAATATTTTTTGCATCGCCTTGGTACTAAAATATCACATGATAACCCTAACCTATGTGGTTGGGGACCACCACTCTGTATGTATGTATGGATGGTTAGAAAAACATATAAAATATTAACTCTTTGTATGAAATTTCTTCACACAGAATGCTACAAAAACTACAAAGTATGTAAAGCTAACAACACAAAAGTAATATGGCATGAAACTATAACTGGATATATATAGAAAGTTTTGTTATGTTTCACGTGGGAAGGTCAGTTGCTGTATACTGGACATTGTACAGCAGACTATAGTGGTCTGAATGGTAAATAGCTTGTACTTGTATAGCGCTTTAACTAGTCCGAAGACCCCCAAAGCGCTCTACACTACAGTCAGAAGTCATTCAATAGAAGTCGTTTACACACATTCACACCCTGACGGTGGTGAGCTAGTGAGTTAGTAGCCAAAGCTGCCCTGGGGCAGACTGACAGAGGCAAGGCTGCCATACATCACCGCTACCGGGCCCTCTGACCACTGCCAATTCAGGTGAAGGGTCTTGACCAAGGACACAACTGAGACAGTCGGAGCCCATGGACTCAAATTTTAAATGAGTAAGTGATGGTGGTTTAAAACGTCTATAAAACAGTGTTTGCCAGAACATTTGAAATTATGGTTCTAGGATGGTGGAACTTTCACGAGGACTTGGCACTACTGGGATTAGTTGTTAGCTTTAGCCTCCAGGTAAAGCTTTATCTGCATTTAACAAAATGCAGATGCCAAGAAAATTGCCTCCTGCAGGTAAGCTTCTGGATTCCCATAGCCTCTCAAGAGAACCTTGCAAAAAGCCATCCCTTTAGGCTTACACATGTTTACCCACTTATATCAAGCTTCTTTTTTTTTAGCAGAACTGGGAAATACCAGATAAATAACTAGAGGCTACTGGGTTTGACAGCTTGAATTAGGTTTAAAAAATGAGACCTTGTATAGAGGAGAGTTAAGTGAAAAAGTGCGCAATATGAGTTGTAGAGTCAGACGAAAATCTAAATGAATGTGGGGGAACATTTTGTACAACAAACATAAAAGTTTTCATTTGACACTTTAAAAAAGGGTGGCTAACATTAGGAATCATCCCCAAAATAATGTTTTTTATGGTTCAGTGAACCACAGACAATACTATGAGCGTCAACATCATTCCTCATTAAAAAGTTTGAAGATAGTTGTAGTGATCAGATTGTGACAACACATATTGCATCCTGTGAACCAAAGCTATTTTACATTCTGTATTTGTTACATGAAACTGTTCTAAGATCATATTGCATTTGCCAAGAACACTTTTGTTCAGGCCAGCTTTAATGGAACACAAAGGAAAGCTGGAAAACTGCAAATGGAGCCAACCAGGCCTCTCAACCTAATGCTAATTTCCCTACTAATTAATTACTTGCTGTAGAAAGCTTTGCGCCTTCCCATTACTGCTTAGTAAAATCTCCTTTCAAAGTTAACAAAATACTAAAGCATCAATTATGTGCATAATGCTAATTTCTCTTCTTCTCTCTTAATTCCAGCACTGCTTGACCTCAGATATTAAAACCAAAATGAAATTACTTTAAAGCTATTCACATTTGTTACAGAAAAATGGATCTAAAATTGCTATTACAGCCCTTGAACTTGGGTGTTAACCAACAAAATTTCCTGTAAGCACCTAAAGGAAGCACAGCCTGATGTGTCATTTTATCCGTGCTTGGACACTCTTAAAGGAGCTATAAGTAAGATATTTACCATAAAATCAACTTCTCATTCCCAATCATTCTCATTCCCATTCTCTTGGTCCTCTGCATCAACAACATTTTTCTCCCTTCAAGCCTAGAGGTACAGTCCAGAACTACTTTGGCACAGATTGTAGCCTTTGTTTACTTCCTGGTTCCTCAGCCAATCTTATAAGACTTCCCAGGATTCCCAAAACAGAGCACAGCATTTAGTATTTTATCTTGGCAAAAGAGCAGCAGCCTGCAAACATGGAAGCCAGTAAGAGAAGCGGACCAGAAACAGAACAGAATACAACTGTCAGGGTGCAACTCTGCCTGCTGCACCCTGAACCTTTCCAGCATCTTCCTTATTCCGCCCAGCTCTGTCTCCACTCCACTAATCATCCACACCTGTTCAGCCTTCAATCAGCCTGGACTCTTTCAACCTGCCAGTCTCTCTATAAAACCAAGATGACATTAATTATAAAAGCCTCCCTTAGTCAGCTTATCACCGCCGGTTCGTCTTCAATCGTCTGATGTCTCTCAGTCAGAGATTTACCCCACGTCTGTCTGAGCGTCAGCCTTCCCTCGTTCTCCCGGTCAGAGATTCTCCCACGTCTACCAGTCACAGATCCTCCTACACTCGCCTGCCTGATATTCCTACTCCTGGACACCCCTCTGCTGCGCTCCTGGTCCTACTGTAGCACACGCCTCCATAGAACTGTCTCCGCAGCACCTCCGGTTCTACTACAGCCCTGCGCCTCCAAGAACTCTCCCTGCTGTGCTGCAGGATCCGCTGCAGCCCCTGCGTTCTTAGGACTCCCTCTCTGCTGCGCTCCTGGTCCAACTGCAGCATCTGCGTCCAAAGAACTCTCTCTGCTGAGCTGCTGGTTCTCGGTGCAGCACCCACAGCTCTCCAGCTCTCCAGCTCTCTCCAGTCTTCCAACTCCTTCACTCTCATCCATCTTCTCCACCCTGGTATAGACTCTGGTTCTCTTCACCCACAACCCATCCTTCCTTCAATAAACTCTCTTAAACAAAAGTGTGTGGTGTGTGTGTTTGGGCTCATCAGGAAACATTGAGAACAACATTATATACCTATCCCGTGTAAGTAAACATTCAGAAGGGTTTCACACCGTTTAAAAACGCCATATTAGATTGTTGTGATTGGCACGTTGGTGTACTGATTTGAGCCAGAAGGTGTCAGTATTACTTATAGCTCCTTTAAGGTAATGGTCATTGACTGTAGCTCATGTTTGGGCTTGTTTCTGTGACGCTTGGCTAATCCCGCAGGCCCAGCACAAATGCCTCTTTAGCAGCACTAAGTACACAGAACAACAAACATGCCACTCAAGCTAACTCTTTTGGTCAAGTTGTTAATAGTGTGGAATATACAGTACAAGCCAGTTGCCAGCAGAGGCTTTACTGTAGGGGAAGGAATAACAAATACATAGTTCCTCGAGGTGAGTTGATATAGAGCTGAAGGAGTGGTAAAGGAAGAGGATGTGACACACTACTCTAGAGAAAGGAGGTGGTTTTAAAGCAGGTACAATGTATGTCAAAAGAACTATGTAAAAATTGCATTGGGAATCAGGGAGATAAGGAATCTCAAACGATTGCCTGAGGTTGAATGGGGTGTTTATTGTAGACCAGACCACATTAATAAAGTACAGTTGAGGCCACGGTATTTGGTAACAGAATTCCAAAATTCAGATTGTGATTTTACTTTGGCTACACAACCTTATTGGCCCAATAGAGAAGACGCCCCTTGGCAGAATAAACATTTTACTGATCAATGGAGGTAATTTTAATTAACGTGGACAAATGGTTTAGATGGAGTCCATATGTATTTATTCTTTATTTTCTTTATTTGTTTTATTTTCCCCATAGTACAGAAAGAAAGTTTACATCACATTGCTGCGATGTGATGACATAAACTGTTATGTTACAGTTTAGTTGTTCAGTCCATGCAATATGATGTTTTCCACGGTCTACTTCACTCCCTCTGGTAGTATAGATGTTTTTATATGAATATGGTAGGATTTGGAGTATGACACAGTCTTTACATTCTTGTTATGGAAATCCTATAATGATATATTTAAAATGTGTCCAATTTTTTGACTACTTAGAACTTCAAATTGTAGACAAACACATGCATTACTTGTTTTATTCTGATAAGACTTGACATCATTTGACAGAACTGAAGATTTTGTGATTATGCACAATGGTTGGTTATAATAAATGCTTGTTTGAACTGTTGCTGATTTTGAACCATCTTGAAGCACTCTGCCCATTTCCTCTGCTTTCAAAGAGGTATATTTCTCTACACAACTGCTGATTTTTTCCCCCTTACAGACCTTTCTCAGAAACCTAAGAAATGCGTGTGAATTCAAGTAGAGCAGCATTTTCTGAAATACCCATAACAGCCCCACTGGCATCATCAAACCATGCTATGTTCAAAGTCACTAAAATTCTATTTCTTTCCAATTTTGACACCCAGTTTTAGCTTCAGGAAGTTGTATTCACTAGGTCTACATGCCTAAATATGTGGAGTTTCTGCTAGGTGATTGGCTGATTTGCAATTTTTCCAAGCAATAGAAGAGGTGTACCTAATAAAGAGTGAACTGAATGTGTGGTCAAAAATACAAAACAAAATGTATTCAAATTCACTTTTTGTGCAAGCAAATGCTTTGATTTTCTGATAAAAAAGTCAATTTTAAAGTCTACCTTGTGCACTGTGGTTGGTAAATACTTTCTAAAACTGGGAGGTGAGCTTCAAGACCTTATATATTCTGGAAAGACAGCTTCTCAACTTTTGTAATCAACAATTCTGGTTAAGTGCTCTTAGAAATTGCACATGTATTGTATAATGTACATTGACAATAAAATAACTGAATATACTCAAGTGTTTTCCTTGCACTCATGGCTGCTTGAGCCCAAATTAAATGCAGTTCTTTTCAACAGCAAAGTAATTGACAAGATAAACAGTTAATACATCAAATCATAAGTTCTCCTAAATCTTGTTGTGTGGTTCATACACTAAAAAAACTCAATCGATCAAACAATACCTAATCTGTCCTGTTTTTAAAAAAAACAAAAACAAAAACGCTCACTCTGCTTGCATACAAAGGTTTTATGAAAGATTATCATGTCCTGCTGGCTGATTAGTTGTTATTTTGGCGTTTTATGCTTTATTTTTGCTCAGTTACTTAGTAAATAAAGCCTTTTGTGTTAATTTATGATTTTACCTGCAGTATGTACTGCGCATGCGCAGAATCTCCCAGCGAAACATTGAAGAAAGGTCTAAGATCCAACAAAAGAAGTGATAAAACATTTATTCTAACAGGGTAAAGACTGAAATGTCCCTGGGAATACATTATGAACGTTAGTGTTCACTGAAGCAGACGCTAAACCTGCCGAGGCTCAGATGTGACTGCAGAGTTGATCAACATGAGTAAATGTCCTTATATGAGGCTGTTAAAGTTTTTTTAGATCGGTGTATTTAATTAATAACGGTTGGTCTTCGATCATGCCGAGCTGCCACTTTACTGAGAGGCATGGCAGGTGGTCAGGTTTCGTCAGACATTATTTACAATTAACTTAAGCAAATAGGCATTATGATAGTTCTCTGATACTGTCCCTAGATGTCGCCGTGTCTGTTTATAGTTGTTATAAATTATTATTCGCTCGTCCGAGAGCGAATAATTTTTCGGTATTATTATTTTTCCAAACATTATGAAGATGGAGGCACGTTGTATATAACCTTATTTTATCGAGATCAAATGGTTTTTGATCTTTTTTAATAAACATGTTATGTATACCTTTACCTGTATACCTTTAACACAATTTTCCATGACATTTGAACTAAACGGGTCCACATAGAAAATGTGTAAACAAACCTAAAAAAAAATATTTTTTTCCGTTGGATAAAAACAGTACAGATAAAAAAATAAAAAAACAACAAAACAAAACAAAAAAACATGAGGCTTTTCTGTCCGTTCGTTTCACCGTAACCTTGTACAAAATATAATACAAAAGCTACAACCTTTTAAAATATAAAAATGCAGATTGTTCGTACAGATTGTTCACTATTCACCTAGTTTAAACTGATCAGGTGAACACGTAGAGCTCACCAGAGGATCTGGTGGCACTTAACACCTCAGGGCATTTTTCTCTTTTTAGCGGTACTTACAAAGTTTTCTTTTTTTATAACACTTGCATATGTGTACAAGCCTGGGGCCTTTGAGAAGCCTGGGGGTTTTTAAATCCCGGGTATCATTTCCATACACATTTACCCGACTAATTTCACTTTCTTGGGGGTTTGGTCCCTCAAGCAACCTATTTTGCTCCGTGTTCTCGGGCTTGTTGAGGGGGCGGGGTTAGGTACAGCAGGAAAAAAACTGGAGTAAAAAGATGACCAGTTTACAAACATTGATTTTATAACCTTAATTTATCTGTGCAGTCGGTTCATCAGGATTATGAGCCAATTTTAATTTTACTCAGACTTGTTTGGAGCGGCAGACCTGCTTACAGGCTGACTCGCCGGAGAGACTGCAGTGTTTTAACCCCGCTGCTGCAGCATTATCACTCGGACAGACCGTCTATGATTTCCCGCAGACTGGATCTGTTAGGCGCGGCTGAAAAGTCACCATAAAGCGTTTACTAAGTTTGTGGGGAATAACGGTACATAAGAGATATCAAATATAATAATCTTGGCCGGATTTTTTCGTCGTTTTGAATTAACTATTAACTGTTTCACCACAGTTTGTTAATTAGAATAATATTTTAGTACCAATGATCAAACTGAGGCCTTTCATTTTCCTTGTGAACAGAAAAAACACATTTCCCTAAGACTGACTTTTCATCTAAACCAAAATTGGTGGACTGTGAACTTTTTTACCATTTGCAAACCACAGCTGGGCGCGCTATAGTCAATAGCCTAAATAAGTTCGGAACAAGCTGGCTTTGCTTCTCCTCCGAAGCAGCTGAATCTGCACAGAGCGTGTTTCCTATAATCCTGTAAAAATAAATTTGCTGCTATTAAAAGTCTGCGATATTGTCTTGAAAGATCCCCCTAGCTATTCTTCCCACAGATGAGGCAAAACCATACTCATAAAGCTCTAAATTTTAAGTCTGTGAGGCACAGTTTGGATCAGACAGATCAGTCTGTCTGCTCCCCCGCTCTGCCCCACTGCAGTCCTCGCGCACGCGGAGAGACGCTGTGCTTTATTTTCATTTATTTTTACCAACAGGAGTAGAATAGAATAAAGCCGGTGGATCCGAGCGGGTAGAATACGATAGGATCAGTGTAAAAGGGATTAAGGAGGTGTAACGCCATCAGCAGTTGTCCATCCTGTTTTATGCTGAGTCCGGATGAGTGGCAGGAGGACAGGGATACAGCTTCTCAGTTTGCCTTTGTCTGTTTGGCCTATGCTGACTTCTTGTCGCCACTCACCGGACTGGCATGGTTCTGCAGTTTTTCTCACTACTTCCCCATATGTCATAACCCATTTCACATTAAAGGCCCTTAGCAGATGGAAATAGGAAACCAAAAAAGCCCAAGACTTTGGTTTACCTCAGAAAACCAATGCCTAAGGGTTTAAATCCAGGGGCTTTAAATTGAAAACGGGCTGTTACCAGGAAGCTGAAACTGTTTAAAACTGGCATGAGTCTCTTGAAGCTCCTTCACGTTGATTCGTCTTATTACTGAAAAAATGCTTTATAAATAAGCTTGCCTTGCCCTGCATGACATAATTGCCTGTCATCCTTGCATTGCTGTGGTGTGGAGTGCTAGAAATATAATTATCATTATCAACCAAAACGCTACACATTTCTGTGTGCCATTTCTGGATGACAAGAATGATTAGCTGTGAGTAAAGTTAACTTTTAGTATTATTGCTCCTACCACTCTATAATCTGACTACATTCACAACACTATTACCTCGGTACATAAACCATTTTAGTACAAATGTGTATGCCTTAAAACCAGTAGCATTCAAATAAAACACATCTAACTGCTAAACATGCAATGTTGTAGTACAAAAGTGTAGAGCCCATACTTTTGACAGCTTTTCAGTAATTTTGCATTTGACCAGGGTCGGTTTCACTGCTGGTAACATGAGGCAATACCTGGACTCTACAGAGGTTGCACAGGCAGCCCAACTCCACCAGGATGGCACATCAATGCGTGCAATTGCTAGAAGGTTTGCTGTGTCTCTTGGCATGGTCTAAAGAGCACACAAAAAATTAAAGGAGACAGGCAGGGCTGTCAGAGGTCCTTAACCCATGAGCAGGCTCAGTATCTGTTCCTTTGTGCAAAGTGAAACAGGAAGTGTAATGCCAGAGCCCTACAAAGTTACCTCCAACAGGTCGTTGATGTGAACATTTCGGACCAAACTATAAGAAACAGACTTCATGAGGGTGGCCTGAGGGCCCCGAATCATCCAGTTTGCCCTGTATTCACTGCCCAGCATTGTAGAGCCTAACATTTTTTGCCAGAGAATACTGAAATTGCCAAGTTCAGCACTGTCTTCCTGTTCTTTTCACAGATGAGAGCAGGTTCACTCTGAGCTCATGTGACAGATGTGAAAGGGTGCGGAGAAGCTGCGGTGAATGCTACCTGCGACGCTGTTCAGCATGATCAGCTTTGTGGTGGGTTAGAGTTGGTCTAGAGAGACGCACCGATCTGAGTAGGATAAATCATGGAACCCTGACTGGCATTAAGTAGTGGGCTGAAATCCTTAGACCGATTATTAGACCCTTCATTGGTACGTTGGGTCCCGGGTTTCTCCTGGTGCATGATAATGCCAGCCTCATGTGACAAGAGTATGCAGGGAGTCGTTTTGAGCTGCTGAAAACTTAACTAACCTGCCAAATGAGTTTTTTAGTTTTATTTTCCTCAACAATTTAGGATTTGGCCCTCTATAGTTTAATAATTTTCTTTTACATCAATGTGGCATCCTTTTTTTCTTAACATATTAACCGCTCCATTTCACTATGGATATTCCACCTTATTTATTTTCCAATCTGATCTTTCTTTTTTTCTTTAGAAGTATGTGTACTGTCATTTCAGAAATGATGTGAAGGATTTCGCTATAAATATCAAACTAATGAAATGAAATCCTCTGTCGAATGCACGGGAATGAAAAAAGTACCATTATGGTGAACAGCAGAAGTGTTGTACTACGTTTGAAGCTTTTCCCCCCAAACTCCGTTGGTCATAAACTGTTAATTACTGAGACATCTTTTGCTGCAGACCCCAATCTTCATTTAGGGCCACCACTCAAATGATGGAGATCCCATGGCTCACTGCAAACTTGCTTCTCGCCCCAGGAGTTTTGCACTCACCAACTAAGCCCCTATAGGGACTAAAGAGACAGGTACAAGAAGCAACTGGGGTAGTAATTACTAACACACAAAAAAAAAGAAAAAGAGCTCTGCCAATCTGTCCTGGGGATAATCTGCTTTTTGCAGATAGATTTCCTGCCAAGTCATCCATATTAACACGTGCTTAATTTTTTTTTCATATTGTTTTCTTGGTGAAAGACAGTTTGAATAATGGTTTAAGTCACAACAAGGGTATTTAACAAGGCAGACACAAGTAGACAAACCATGTAGCGTGTCACAGTCAGAACAGAACAAGGCTGAGCCTTAGCACTTCTTCCCTTTTCCCACAGCTTTGTGTCTCCATTTCAATCACAGCAGGGCACTCAACAGTTTATGTCATTACATTTTATCGTGGTCTGCTAAACTGTGCAGTGGGCATGTCCTAGCAAGCAAGTGTGTAGGCTTGTGCAGCTTTAAATCCCTGTGAGAATGAGCGGACCTAATTTTTGCCTTTCTCTCTCCGGTTGACTCGCAGACTGAGAAACACTCAGGGAGCATCCGAGTCTACACGGATGAGGGGGGAACATGATTAAAAATCACAGTGGCAATGACTCCAAGTCCTCTGGGGGTCAAGATGAAGCGTTACTTCAGAAAGGCAAGAGAGAGAACCCAGCAATAGGACTGCAATTAGTAAACAGAGCAGGTCCTTCCATCCTTTCATTCAGGTTAGCGGCCAGAATAAAACTAAATTGACATGCAAAATACATGCTGCTCTTTTAAATGTGTGATGATTAACGATTTCAAAATGTGAATCCAGTATAATTTTTTCAGGAACCACGGGTCCAGTAGCTTCGTTGTTTCCTGTCTGATGTCCTTCAGTTTTTCTCATGACAAACTGTTGTTGTAAGTCCTTCTCTGACAAACGCTTCTTAATGTTGGTATAACTGTCTGCTCTATTTTTAGGTTAGTATTATCCACAATTTATCACTATT
Source organism: Fundulus heteroclitus (assembly GCF_011125445.2). NCBI lineage: Eukaryota > Metazoa > Chordata > Actinopteri > Cyprinodontiformes > Fundulidae > Fundulus > Fundulus heteroclitus. The sequence continues at coordinate 22,363,066 of NC_046370.1, forward strand.
ACAAGTAGTAATGGTTTAAAATGGTCTACAGCTAATTTTTTTTGTTAACTTTGACTGTGATAGACTTTAATCCTAGCCAATAGGTATACTATTTTTGTTCTGAGGCACAAAACGGGCAGCATGGATCTTTAACAGACCTTTTTTCAGAAACTAAGCACTTTAGCTGTTACTCAGGCTTTATTTATTAAATATTTGTAAATGTTACAGACTCCCTATGACTCTGAAGTGATTCAAATGCACTTTCACAATGGAAACGCAGTGAAAAGATCCGTTTATAGCCTGAACACTGGGGGTTTAATCCAGACTATCTCTCCTCTTTTCTTGCCTCTGAAGGGAAACTAAATTTTGTTTCAGTCGGACATTTGCCAGGTTTGTGCTGATTCTATAAAAGTGTGGTCACTGTGACTAAATCATCAGCTGTAATTTTACAGCTGAAATTTACAATGTTTAATTCCATAATTACAGCCTTGTTCCCATTCTTAGCCGCTGGGCTGAGAACATACAGAAGAAGACAGATTTCTCATGTGACTGTTGACTGAAGGACCAACCCGAGGCTAATGGATCCACCCCCCTCCCCCTTTTTATTCACTTCTCTCTCTCTCTTATAAGCTTTGCATCAGCTCTTTATTGAAAAGAAGAAAAAAATTACTCCAAAAAAAAAAAAAAAAATGTTACCCGTACTAATCTCCTGGCTAAGCGCCTGATAAGGCCCAGTAATAGAAATCATTGTGTCAGCTTTCATGTCCAGAAAAAGGGACTTCAATAGCGGGCAACGATTTCTTCTCAGGCTCATTTCATAGGGGAAATATTAATAATGGTTTTTCTTCCACTCTGTCTGCCTCCGCGTGGGTTGTTTGAGCCATTATGGCAGCCGAGTGGCAGCATCAGTGTTGCTCTCCTCTCCTTATTCTCTACCCCACACCCACTCACAGACACATACATACATACATGCTGTCCCTGCTAATGAAGCGATGGAAAGTATTAGAGTGGAGACTCTGGGCTGCTCTTCCACTGATGACATTAAAGTGTCATACGCCCACTTGCAGAGCTATGGGTGAACTCAGCTTTACAGGTAATAAGACTGTGATTTGTCAAAGATCGCTGCCATGTTTCTCTTTTAAAAAGCAGGTTAGAGGTCTTCTGCAGCTGTAGCAGCTGTAAGGGGTGCGAAATATGGATGAAAGACATTACGGCATGGTTGTTTGCAAAAAGAAACTTCATTTTTCTCCCACTAAAATTATTTCTAAAAACGTTTTTTTTTGTTATTCGAGTTTTGTTTACCTTTTCACTGCACACTAAAAATGTGTATGTACAGGGGGGAAAAAAACAACAACTGGAGGGTAAAAATGCACCTGCTGTTTTAATCTGTCGATGGTCTGCTCTGTTGCATTTAAATTAAGAAAAAAAAAGTCTTACAAAATTAATTTGCACCATTTTGCATTTTGATTACAGATAGAGCAGTAAGTTGCGTGTATAATCAAAACACAACCACAGAGGCTTTTCCCGATGGTCAGGGAAAATATGACACGCTCCAGTAAGCGCACCAGCACATCAGATGAAAGTACCAGCTGAGGTAAAAGTCTAGTCTGAAAACGTTCTACTTTAGCGGGAAACATACTGTACATCTTTGGGAAGCTGCTTTCAACTTCAGCAGTATAGGTCATAATAAACACATACCTGAGGGTGAAACTGTAGATATTTTGAACGCCTTATGTTTCTTATTCTTGAGATGTTTCACCCTTGAACCTCAGTCGTGGAATTTGCTAGAGAAATTCTTCAGAAGCCGCGTGTGAAAACGCAAAAGCAAATGTGACTCATTCCGGTTTCCCAGTTCTTGTAAACGGGTCAAACATCCAAGACGTCAAATATTAGAGAGCTCTTAGCGTACCCTTCACAACTATTGGATTTCCCCTGATCAAGGTGTGTACAAACCTATAAAAAGTGTAATTGTTTATTTCAGTAGCATAATTTCACACCAATAGTGGAACAAAATCTAATTATGTTAAAATGCCACAATATTTCTTGACAAATTTAACACAGTCTCTTAAAGCATTTTTAGTAGCATGTACCTTTTTTGATGAAATAAGTCTACGTCATTGTTATGTGCCATGATATTTTCATCTATGTCTGGCATTTTATTTCTTCTTTTTTTTTACGTATTTTAAAAAAGACAGGAAGTAGTTCTTGAGTTGTGTGGACTTTCTACAACAATGACGGTTTACTTAAGTGGCTGATAACAGTCCTAAAAGTATTTGAAATTGTTTGCGTGGCCACCATTTTGGTCCCAGCTAGAACCAAAATTAGGTGACAGAAAATAAAATCTGAAAGCCCTGGGAGAACAGGTAGTGACTGACTATTAGCCTGGAAGGAGGCTTAAGCAACCTAACAGCACTACGCTATCTATTCGCTTAACTCACTTCTGCAAGCAGGACACTTCAAACTGAAAGTGAACCGCATGCCATGATTTTCCTTGTGTTCAGTTCGGCTAATTTTATCTCATGACTGACCACAGAAGTTGATCATTTTATCTATAAAAGATATTTTAAAAACCCATTATGAGACAGTGACGTCATGCCAAATGGAACACACTTGGACGTAATACACCAGAACACCGTAAATCCTAAACAACGGATTTCAAGATCTACGCCCTGCTTTTGTAGTAATAGGAATGGTAGTGGCACGTTTACATAAAAGAGATGGGAGAAGGTGATGTTTCACTAAATCCCTTAATTTCTTCACATTTAGACTCATGCAATGTTTTTTTTTTATTATGCCACAGCATACAAGACAAGATGGGTAACAATGTGACGGCAGCTATAGATCCTACCTATAATTATTTAGCTGTTCTTTGTCATCACCACCCTTTTATACAGTAAGTGCTCCTACTTGTTCTTCATCAGCCCCTATGATTCTATCAATCTCCATTTCTAAGTGTTTATTTGAATAATATTCCTACTTTGCCCACTCCCCCTGTTACTCGCTCTTCTATGTATTTGGGTCCTTACAACAACACACATCATGAAAGAGTAGAATAGGAAATGGCTAAAATTGGTATTGGCAGGTCAGCGCTCTATAAGAGATGGAGCTTGGCATTGATCTGAAAAACTAAAATTGGTGCAAAAAAAAACATTCAATGTGTGGCAGACAGTACAGCTAACGTGGGTAATGTTTTTTTTTATTCATCTTACAAATAAGTGGGCTGTTTGGTATTGCTTTTTGTTGTAAACCCTCCACAAAATAAGCAATGCTGTGCTCCTAATGTTCTCTGGCCATGCTTAAAGCAGGGGATTTGTAGCCATACAGCTCACTTTTACAAATAGATATATGACGAAAACATTATTTTCAAATGCTAAGTTGAATTTTTAATTTAACCTCATTTAGTTTAACAGAGATAATCAAAATGTGTTGTTGTTTTTTTCTAAATCAAGACAACACATTCCACATCATTCAACCACTGCAGATCCCATCATGGCTGAAAGGGAGGCTTCATTTCTGACACAATTAAATGTGGTAGAGTTGCATATTCTCTTTTGTGTACCCTGACTTGGCAAGCAAAAACATATTTACCACTAATCAGAGCCTTAGAGTTTAAAGCTCTGGATGAAGTACACATACACACCCTGCCCTCGACGTGCATTCGGGATTTATCTGTGGATGAAACGTTTTGTCAGTAATGTTCCCAGACAGGCTTTGGGAGCCCTGAGTATACTAATGTACACCCCCATTAGTAAAAGGCACCTCAACAAAGAGATATGAACTGAGGTGAGAGAGTGTGTTACATCATGTCGTAGCCTCCAGGATGTGTTGGAGGCCTTCTCTACAGGCAGCGTGGGAGTGAGACAAGGGGGAATGCAGTCTTGGCTGTTCATTAATTTGGTAATGGTAGTATTGCTAAAGCAGGCAGGGTAGAGGATTTTACACACATTTTCTTCTGTTAAATATTAAAGAGTCCGAAAGAAAGCCGAGAAGGTGGACAGTGAGGGAGTTATTTACTTCCAAGTAACACCAGTGGCTCTGTTCTTGCCCATCTGCATAGATGACTTTTTCCCTGAGTAGTTTGGACAATTCAATAAAGCCTCGTGTCAGCTGTCCCCCTGCTTGGCATCACGCAGAGCGGCTGGAGCTCCAAGCGTGTTTCACATTTTCCCACAAATAGTTGCTTGCTCGTACTTGCAAGTTGCATCCAGATTGCAAGAAACAGATGCAGACGCGCCTGACAGGGAGGCAGCTTCCTTTGTGGCTGCGGCGTTCCCATTATCAGCGAGTAGTGTGACTGGTACGCTCGCGTGTACTGATGAGAACAAAGCCTTCCCACTTCTGCCACCGGCTCGACATACGGGTGAGACATACGGTGTGGAGGAGAGGGTGAGGGGCGAAAAGCACAGACACAAACACATAGCAAGGAAAGAGCATTCCACGAGTACCATTTGCTCTTTTATCACATGCTAACAGTTTCACAAAATAAGAAGGATATTTAAAATAAATATAACCTGACTAAATACAAAATGCAATGATGATTCAGTTTATTAAGGGGAAAGAAAGCGATCCAAACCAACCTGGCCCCATGTGAAAAACATATCAATCCTGAAGTCCATTACTTACTTATGCCACCTGTGGCAGCAACACCTACCATCAAGTGTCTTTGAAAAAAACAAGTCTTTTAAATACAAGTGGACAAACTCTTGCCCACTATTCTTTATGGAATTGTTTTAAAACAGCCACACTGGAAGGTTTTCAAACATGGACAGCCTGTTTAAGACCATGTCTCTGCATCTCATTTGGATTTAAGTCCAGACTCTTATGAGGGTGCTCTAAAACCTTCATTTGTTGTTGTCGTTGCTTTTTTTCTTTTCTTTTTTTCTGAGCCATTCAGAGGTGGACTCGCTGCATAAACCAGGTGCATCTGATATTGAGCTTATGAACCTGATGCAGGGACATTGTCCTTTAAAGTGAGAGCAGAAATCCCGGTTCTGGCAAATGTTCCAGGTCCTGAAGCAGCAAAGCATCCCCAGAACATCACGGTGATGTAATTTTTGAATGTTGGTGTGATGTTTCTTCAAAGCTTTCTTAGTAAGCCCAATGTTGGGGAGCACACAGCTTTCAAAAAATCCACATTGGTCTTGCCACTCCACTCAGAACATTTTGCTCAAAATCTTGTGAATCATCAAGATGTTTTTTTGGCAAATATGAGTTGGACTCTTGTGTTCTTTTTGGTCCACATTGGTTTCGGAACTAGGAAATCCGCCACAGATGCTGCGTTTGATCTCTTTCCTACTGTTGAGTCATCAACACATATGAGAGAGGACTGCAGTGAAATGGATGCAAAGGAAAACGTTTCAATTATTTTGTGATCCATGCCTTACATTCATACACATCCTGGGTGCATTGGTACATAACGACCTTTTAAGTCTTTATGTATGACATTTTATAAGCATTACATCTTCATTTGGTCAGAAACACATTTATTTTGTTTCCTTAATTTACTTTGTTTATTTTGAACAAACAAACAATGAATTAAAATAAAATGGGCATAGGCATGCCCATTTTATTTTATGTCATATACATAAACGGACAAGTTCGAAAAGGAGTAGGTAGAAGATAAAAAACACAATCATTTGGATCTCTGCACTTTTCAATGTCAAATTCAACCAGATTATACAGATTGGATCAGATTATACAGATTGTTCCAAAAAAAAAAAAATCCTATCTAAGGAAACCCAGTAGATTGCATCAAATTTTGACAAGCAGCATTCACTCCTGAAAAATTGTAGAGCCGCAGTCGTCTGCATTGTCCATGGCTTTGCAGCAATCCCTCATACTGAGCATGTATGAAGCGACAGTGGAGAGGAAAACTCCCCATTAACGGGAAGGAAAACCTCCAGCAGAACTGGGCTCAGTATGAACGGTCATCTGCCACGACCGACTGGGGGTTACAGAAGACAGGGCAGAGACACAACAAGAGAGACAAAAAAGTACTCATTGATCCACTTCTAAAATAACCTTCTCGTGAAATAACCTACTTCATCCAGCTGCCTTTTGAATAGAAATGAAGGAACGGGTGCTGTGGAACCTGGATCCCGCTATTGCATAATATAAGCCACTTTTTTTGTTGATACATCTTTTTTAGACTTGTGTTGACAGGATTTCTAAATGCTGCCTCCAAAATGTCTTCCTGGGTTCTAGTCTGACTCAATGTGCTCTTGGATTAACTTTGGTAGGCCAGCCGCTCGTGGGAAAGCTCACTGCTGTTAGCCATGCCTTCCCCAGTCGTGGGGAAGGCATGGCTAACAGCCAACATTGTTGTTCACTGGAGTCCCAATGCCATATACCTTGTTTTGTAACCCTTTCCACACTGATCAATTTCAAAGACACAATTTCTCATCTGCTGTTGAATTTATTTAGATCAGGGCATGATGCCCTGCTTCACTAGTTGGACTGGTTTTCTATAATTCTAAATAATAAAATAAAAAATAGAAGTGGTTAATCTCAGTTAATGAATCATTTTTTCCGATGTTTTTTCCGAAGAAAACTGTAGGGAAGCCAATATTTTTTCACATCACTGTATTACAGATAAATGTACAGTAGTGGCAGAACAACATTGAGATGGAGTGGGAAAGCTTGGCTGCTTTAAAAAGGCAACTCAACTCCAAGCCTGATAGCACAGTGGAGAGATGACAGTAGATGTGCAGATCTGGGTTGTGATTGAAATCCTGGGTGACTTTAATATTTAGCTGCATGACTGACACAGAGCTCTGCAGCACACGCCATAGATGTGTACACACATCCGACGTTGTTTACTCTAACTGTTTGGTTTGAGGGGGGAGTTCTGGAAATAGAGATCCTGTGCTGAGCTCCCAAGAAAGATGCCTCAGAGACTGTTGGTACCTCTTTGAAGAAAATCATGTGTGAAGAGAATAAGATTTCTCTGCCAAATCTCATTAGTGCATCTACAAAACCGTCTGACCTCAAAAACACCATTATTCCACTATCACAAGAGGGGTCATTTTTATGGAAGTACATAAATCTCTGAGATAACGTCACACGTTTTATGCTGAGCACAGGCTCTATAGGACCAGCATATGTTTGGATCCCCTGGTTTTAATACTGTCACAGCTTTGAAAAATAAGTATTCACACCACTCAAACTTTTCAACATTGTGTCACTTCAAAAGCTCCAATTTTCAATTTCTTGTATTTGGACTAGATGTGCAAGACTAACAGAGTAGTAGCTAATGGGATTGGAATAATATTCATCATCCCACAATTTTCCATCAAAGTAGGGGTAAAAGGTTACTGATGGGGTTTAGGTTTATACAGGAGAAATGCTGTCGATACTGTTAGCTGTTCAGTGAATTGAAGTGGTAAGACCTTTAAAATCACTAATTTGCTCAGACTCCAGTTCATCGCTGGGCAGTTTGAAGCACAGCCAGTCAGAGAGTAGACCAGACCTGTTAAATGGAAAACAACAAACACTTTATAGAATCAATTTGATGGGGCTTACAGTTAACTTTATATGGGTACCAGCTCACTATGGGATTAGAGGGAATTAATTGAAGGATATGATGGCAAAGGAAAGCATCAAACATTTGTTAGTTGATATCAATGTTATGGTTAGTAGACTAGAAACAAAAAGGGCATAATATGGCAAAAAGTGAAAGAAATGGGGCAATCAGTGGAAGAATAGAAAGCATGGTGGTTTTGCAAAATCCAAAGTAAAATAGGAGACTGAGAAGAACAGGAATAAACAAGAGATAAAAAAAATAAATTATTTTATGACTAAACCTTGAGCAAACTGGACTAAACGGCACTTTATTCATGATAGGAGGTAAATGTGACTGTGGGAAAGATAAGACAATATAATGTTTTTTTCCTATGTCAGAATTATCAATACGGTCTATCCATCACTTTCCTTGACACGTTTATCACTGCTTCATGCTTTCCCCACATCATAAAAGGATCAATTTCTGATGTAATCAACCTCCAACCTTATCTTTCTTCTACTTTTTATAGATTATATAAACCTAAAAGATACTGAAAATGTCTCTTAAATGTTTTACAGCATATAAATCCTAGTGTTTTAGACTCCAATGATCTTTTTGGCAACATTTCCAAACTATCCCCTCAGGTCATTCTACCTCATTTTATCGAGGCTTAATTTTGTCAGGCTTAAATGCGATCTTCTCATGAAAACCCAGCTAACCTTGTTTTGTTTGTTTGTAGCCAGTTTTCCTATGTCGTCTCTATTCATCCATGTTGTTGATGTATTTATATAATATTTATCAATTGATTAGTTAAATCAGTTGTTATGGTTTTCTTCCATTGTTTTTGTTGTTGTTTTGCTTGCCACATCTAACCCTGACCTAGAAATTATTCAGTGATACAATACATGATAAAAGTGTCTATGTGGATATGATGAGCTGGGTGATCGATGAGGCTTCTTAAGGTGCCGTTCACATTGGTGCCACAAAATGGCTACTTTTGCTTGCTCTCGCTCGACTGACATTATCCCCTTGATTTTATTTTAAAAGTGGTTTACCAGACTGTGGCTGTGCAGCTCGCGGAGGGTGTAGTAGACACAAAATCAGTACTGCAACAACATGTGAGCCTTTTCAGGACACTCCAATAACGATCATTTAAAAATTTCGCTATTGGGGTGATGAGCTGATCCTGAAATTGAGATCAGATTGATTACAAAGGTTATTGAGCTTGATTTGCATACAATGCATTAATATTTGCAAGCATTGGGTTTGAGAAAAAGTAGAAATAAGATTTGCTTTAGCATCCAAAATAAACTAATCTCTATTAATAATCTCAATAACTGTGATGGAAAACAACCAAATTCAAATCATGCTGTGACTGAGGCTTGTATAGTATTTACTGTCACACGTGTTTGCATATCTCGAGTCCTCTTATGTAAACTAGCATTGTGGTTTCACAGCTGTGTTTGCAAGAGATTGTGACTGTTTTCTCAAAGTGCCTAAATTGTTCGCTGATGACACGTTCTGCCAGGCAATTTTTGCCCCCAGCGTCTGCTGATGAAAAAAAAAAAAAAAAAAAACTCCTCCTGACATTATTCGGTATGAATACACAAAATAGCCGAGCTTAGTTTTCCTGTCTCACTTTCTGCTTTTTTCCCCTCACAACAATAACCAGTCTACAACTTCTTTTTTTAATTTCAAAACAAATGAAATATGTTCTCGTCACACCTCAAGGGAATGTTGAGTAAAATCATACTTTATGTGATGGTTGTAAACAACATCAAGGCCTTATTTGACATGACTGGGCCTAATTAGAGCCAACAAAGCTTTGATTTAGTACTAGAATTAAAGGCATCAAGCCTTTATGCAACGCATCTAGCCTGGCGGGCAGATTTGCTTTGTTTAAAGGAGGTTGAAAACAATCTTTTAAAAAGTCTACTTCACAAAGGATTAGGAGTGTTTTGCCGTCCAAAGCACATGTACAGCACATCTGCTTTTCTCATTAACAGAGTAGAAAAGAAGAGGAAAAAAAAATACAACATTTCCACCAACAGCTTAAAATACGCTTCAAATCTCCTTATGCTACTGGTGCCCAATTACAAGGCTGGAGCTGGTGCTTTAGATTGGTCTGTGATGTATCCATGTTGGCACATGGATATCTTGATTATTGTGAGCTATTTGAGCAGATTATCTGCAGTGTCATGTGTTCCCGAGGCTGCAGGCAGATGAAACGTCAGTGAAGCTCTAATCTGAAATCTCTGTGTAGAAAGCCTTCGCGTCATCTAACTTTGATACTTATCCTCCTAGCTCGCTCGTTCTGAAGCATCTCCAGAACACAGATTTGGTGAAATGTATATGAGATAGATCTCAAAATTCCAAGGCATTATATGGATGGGTCTTTGTTTCTCCTCAGTCACCCATGTGCTAAGCAGAATTTAAAGCAGCTGCATCATGCTATGTGTCAGAAGCTGGGGGCAACCCTTGAGGCTGATCCTGAGCAAACACAGAAGGTATTCCCAGTCTTCCTCTCCGGAGGTGTACCACCCTGTTGCACTCAGGCAGACACGACAAAGCTCTCAAACAAACTCAAATGTCATTGTAGCTACTGCCTTTCATCTCCAGAAGATGTTTACTATGGGTACATTTACTTTGGAATCAGTTCTGCAAAGCAAAATCAGTAATGATGCACTTCGTTTCTCCAGTTTACAGATGGAATCTGAATTGTTCCTCAGCCAGCTCTACACCGCTAGCAGCATAGATGCGTAGGCATCAGTTTGCTCCAGTAAAACACTGAATCTGTTTTCTCTTGCCTTGGTTTGACAGAATAGAAATACTTTCTTTAGTCCTGGTCTGGCTTGAGCGGATTTGCCATAAACACCACAAAAAAAAAAAAAAACAGCCATTTTGTTTTTTCATTGATGTGCTATCATGCATGTTTGTTTTGTAAAATAAACTTTAAGAAATTAAAATATTCACAGGGTTTGACCCCATTTTGCCCTCAGCACTGCCTGGCATATAATCAAGAATGTGTCAGGAAGATTCTTCAGATTATTTTCTAAATTCTTATGATAGGTGGCACAGCTACTGAAGATTGGTTGGCTGCACATCTCTGAGTCCATCCCCTCATCTCATTACATCCCAAAGGAGCTTTACTGTATTGAGAACCGGAGGCCACTGGACCAGATCCGATTATTTGAGCTTGTGGACATAGTACAGTATCTTGCTGGAAGTAGCCATCAGACAATAGAGACTTTGTGGTCACAAAAGAGTGGGCATGGCAATTGAAAATACTCAGTGTATTTTAACACTATGCTCAACTGGTACTAAAAGACTCAGAGTGTTAAAAAAAAAAGACATTCTGAAAAAACCTGAACCTATCACCTGAAGTTGCGGCTGGAATTGAGACCAGTAGAACCAGGCAACATGTCTCAGTTCAATATGTCATTGTGTAATGTTTTTTATTTGCGCCTTTGTGAATTATAGCCTGTTTCCTGTTCTAAAGTGACAGGTATGGCACACTGTGTAGTCCAGAGCTGCTGTAGCCAATCTTCTGCAAGGAATGATGTGTTGTGCATTCATAGATTATTTTCTGCATAAGTTATAGTTGTGGGTATTTGAGCTACTGTTACCTACCTATCATCTGACCCTCATTCTCATCTAGTATCAATAATACTAAAGGCATTATGGATGGGTCTTGGTATTTATGTCTACACAGCTGCTTGTCTCTAGATATTTTCTCTTCTTTGAGACCATTCTCTATAAACCTCTGAGAAGATTTTGCATGGAAGTCCCAGTAGATCAGCATGTTCAGAAAAGTACAGACCAGATCATCTGGCACCAACAACTACCGTATTTTTTTTTGACTGTAAGTAGCACCTTTTTTCATAGTCTCTATGAAACTATGAAAAAAAAAGATCCTTGCATCATGATGGAGGGAAAAAGCTTAGGGCAAAGAAAGGTATTTAACCAGTCCTGCCGCTGTCCCAACGTAGCAGAAGAGCTGACTTGAACGCACCTTACCCGCCCCGTGGTGTTACAATCATGCAAAACAAACCAACACGAGACAGAGCTTCTCAACAAAATCAGAGACATCCCCGGTTTTCGTCAGAGAAACCTGGTCACCTTAACTTAAAAGTTTATTGAAAAATTAATTTATGGACAACAAAGACTGACAATGTGACGATATGTTGTTTAACTGTTTCAGTATGCATTCATGCAGCGGAGCGTTGCATGGTGCAGCTCGAAGGACCCAGACTGTGATAGAACCTTGTTATTGGGCTGTCCATGAAGCTAATAACAGCTAGCGCTAACTTACAGGTCTGTTGTCCGGACGGGTTACAACTTTGCTGATGCTGATGCATATAGTCCAGTGCGACGTACATGTGTTTTTTCCTCTTCATGACACATTTTTTGACTGATGCGAAAAATACGGTACTTAAACTTTATTGAAATGTGATTGGAAGATTTATTATGTGTGTAAACAAGTAATAACATGGCCAATGAGTGTACATTCTTGTGTCTCCTTCTGCAATTTGCAGAAGACGTTTTAAGGGTCCTATCTGAAGGAATTACTTTTTGTACATGCCTTTAAATCGGTCCCTTTAAACCTCATTTAGATTCTGCAAAGCCCCTTATTGAGCTTTCATTCTCCTATTTACATCAGCTTGATAAAAGGGGTAGTGGGTGGGTATGTAAATGATTTTGATGCGAGGTGGTGGTACATTTAGAATAGACACCAAAAGACACAAGTGATAGAATCAAGAGTCTAGAGCTGTGTTAAAATTAGTTGCCAGTGTCCAACTTGAGTCAGAAAAGTGAGTCATGATTACCAGATGCTGGAGATGCCTTGTAGATCAATTAACAGCATATTGGGAACCTGAGAGAGTTTTGTTGGGGTCATGTTGTCGGATTGTGCAAAATGCAGAAGGTTGTCGTGTACAAACGCCAATCCCCTGGGTTTTAATGATGCCAAATAGACCCAGTGGACCCAAAGTGCTGTTCATGTTCAGCACTTTGAATCATCTTGTTACTGAAAAGTGATATATAAACTAACTTGCCTTGCCACTGTTGTAACAAATGGGTAGATGAGCATATCCACATACATTGTGCTCTATTGAACTTTGCTGTAATAAGAACTTCCCATATCCCAGAGAGTTACATGGTGCAACAGCCTGATCTTATCAGTACCCAGAATGTGAGCCCTACAGAATTCCATCAGGTTCCAGTAATTATGTCTACCCAATGCATCTTTGAGGCGTCTTATGTATCTGGTGACTTTCAGTTTCTGTTTTCACAGACCAGCTGCCACCCTCTTGCAGATAGTAATTTACATGACTAGCCAAAAGTTAAGCAACAATATCAGAATGTCCAAAAAAGGTAACAGTTTTATGTTTTCCAAGATAAAGGTGATTAAGTAATAACAACTCGCTTATTAAAATACATTGGCTATTTGGGCTTTTCTAGCTTACACGTTACTTTTTTGAATCAAAAAATAAAATAACCTTTGGTAGTATAGCCTATGTATGACATGGTACCAGTGCTTTGGTATTTACTTTTGCACTCAGCTGTGACTCCACCAAAATTTTAAAATATTCTTTGTCATTCGTCAAGATTCACTCAGTAATGCCCAAGTCTTACTCCGACACGTAAACTGAGAAAATATAGATGTATCAGTAAACATCTGATCATGCATTATATACAGCATAAACGCTGCCCTCTAGAGTCTAGAAGAAAAGTGCTTCTTCAGAGGAAGAGCATAAATGCTGCAGACGTTGTGTCCTCACGTCTCATTTCCGTACTTAACCTATGTGAATCAATGCTGACCAAAAAGTTACACTGATTTCTCAGGTAATTCCTCTCAATTAAATACACTTCTCTCCAAAGTGTATTTAATTGACAACATTTTAACGAGGACACTACCTGACCAAAAGAAAATCAGTTTTTTATCCAGGCATCCATCCACGGTTCCCATCTCCAGGTGTCAATAGAGATGGGAAGAGGGCTGTGCACCTGGAAAAGGTTGAGTTTTATTTTCAAAGTATGTTTAATGTTCAGTAATAATACATTAATTCATGTTACATGTTACATGTGAGTGGTTGATATGTATTTATGCTCTATATGCAGCACTTCCATTCTCAGTCTCAATTTCAGAGGCAATTTTGTGGCTACATTGTCTCACCCAGAACAGTTTTGTATACTATAGTGCTGGGGATCAAACAACTAATTTTCTACATGGAAGACATCCCCTCCACAAGGGATTTACAGTCCCTCCAGTGCTTTTGCACATCCACACATAAACAAAAGCGAATACAAATGCAACCCAGGACATATCTGCCATCTTCATCATTCTATGCTTTAAACGGACGGTTGGTCATTTCCTTCTACTGGGACTAGATATATGTAATAAAGACAACTGTAGAAAAAAAAAAAGAACAAGCTGGCATGATAACATGCTCCATTTCCCTAGGAAGTGCATTTAAAAAACCATTTCCTTAAAAACTGAATAAATCTCAGATACCATAGTCTTTCCAAATTACACTTCGTCAGTCTATGACATAACAATTTAAATGCACTCAAAATAAACAAGCCAGAGTTTAATGGGCCTCTCTATTTAATAGTGTGGCAGCTCATTATATAGTTCATGTGGTGTAATGTCAAGCTAAACAGAGCTCTTATCAACCACACTGAGAACATATCTATGTTTTGTAGATTGTAATAAGCTTCTAGATCCTGTCTTGCAGCAAGTCCTTAAAAGGCTTAAAACAGTCTAAAGGGTTCAAGTAGTCTGGAATTTAAGAATTGTTTTTCAATGTATCTTAAATGTTTAGATACTTGAAATTGAAGAGCATATCCGATTGTTTCTCCACGGAGGGACTCTACCTCCATCCACTTTGTCTTTGTCAAACTCTCTGTGCATTTTAAGGCATCAGAACCTTTTTATGTTATTATGTGCTGTTGAATGTGTGAACAGTATGGACAGCTGTGCAGTGGGTGTAAAATTCCTAATTTTGCTGGAAGATAGAGTTTGACTTGACCTCTCTAAATAGTAAATTGGAAACTGGTATTTTGTGTTGAACAGTTTCGTTTTAACTTGAACACTGACGGGGAGAGAGAAATACATAAAGGAGAAAGCTTCTATGGGTTAAAAGCTTGAGACAATGACACTGGTCAGCAACTAGATTCTTATTCAACTGATGCTGATGCCTTTTATGCCAAAATGGACCCCTGCCATCTGCCTCCTTTTAAGTGTTTTCAGTCTGAGATGCTGCTAGTAAGTTTTACAAAAATGATTCAATTGCTTCCAGGTCTTCCCGGGTCACAACCAGATAAGTAATAACCCTTTTAAACTCCATGTTTTTTATTTCTCAACAGAGCAAACTAAAACATTGTCTTCTCTTTGCAGATCATTAAATTTAGGTGAGGCCATGTTGTTAGCAGCATATTGTAACCATGGACCTAAAGACAAAATAGCTAGGGTTAACTAAGCCCCAAATTAAGTGCTCAAAGATATGATATGGTTTGGATGAATTTTAGGATTTAGTCATGCCAGTAAAATATTTTGCATTTACTGTGTGGATACAAACTGCATTTTTTTTAGCAAATGTTGACTTAATATATTGTCCCCTAAACTTACCCTTTGAAGCAACAGGTGCAATCAAGCACTTTCAATCGTTGACAGTGAGTGTTTTTAACATCTTTGTGGGCGACTTTTAGCCCAATCTTTTGCAGAAAACTTTTCATTCGGCTATATAAACCAAGTCCGCTTGAACCTAAGGTTAGTTAAATGTATAACCAAACACTATCTAGGATTTTCTGTAGAGAACAGAATTAATGGTTCCCCCATTTACAGAAAGGTGTCCAGATCCTGAAGCAGCAAAGCAGCCCTAGACCATGAAACAACCACTAGCATGTTTAAGTCTCACATGTTACATAAAACCACATCTGGCATAAAACTTTTTCTAAAAGTTTTATGCCAGATGTGGGGACAATTTTCATAAAACTTTGCTTTTGACTCATCAGTTCACATAATATTTTCCAAGTCTTAGGAATAGTCAAGTTACTTTTGACATGAAATGTGTTTTTGTGTTCCCTTTGCTTAGAAGATTTTCCCCTTTGAACTGTCCATTTTCCCAGTCCCTTTTATTAATTTAAAAAACGTGAACACTGACGTCAACTGAGGCAATGGAGGTTTACAGTGCGTCAGATGTTAAGGGTTCTTGTGTGACCTCCCCCGTTAGTTTTAGATCTGCCCCTGTAGTAATTTGGATAGGGTGACCACTCATGGGCAGGTTCGTCATTTTTCCATTTTTTCCCTATCTTTGGACAATGCCTTTCACTGTGGTTCACTGATGTCCAAAAGTTTTAGAACTGACTTTGTAACCCGTTCCAGACTGAGACATTTTTTTTTAATGGGGTTATTTGACTCCTTTAGACAGGGACACAATGTGTTTCTTTCTGAGATCGTTCAGCCCGCTTCAAGCATTCAGGCAGGTTCTTTTGAAGTGATTTGTTGGTTGTACGGGTCTGGAAGTAAATTATGTCAGCTTTTTGACGAATATAGTAAATCAAAATTCACTCATGATTTTACAAGAGTGCGATTGCTTTTTTTAGACTGGGCATGGGTTTGATTGGATAGATTTTTTTCTCTTTATAAATGAAATAATAATCTGTATTTTTTTAATTTATGCATAGTTTTAAGTTATTGTGCCCCAGGGAGCTTCGGTTGTCCTTGGCAATTTTCTTTTTTTTTCCACAGGTGTAGTTTTGCAACATTATGTGCTAAAACAAGAGCCGGATGATCACAGATAAAGTATTAAAATTAGAACTCTAGCCCTGAGCAAAGCCATCTCACAACAGACAGATCAAGCTAGACCACAAACAAATCATTACAAGATTGCTTTCTCAACAGTCTATTTAAATGTTTTGCTGGCACGTGTCGACAGTGTGAGAGAGGCTGTTCGCTAAAGACAGACATTGGCAGTAGCTCAAGGAGAGACAGGAAGAAGCAATTTTCTCTAGGTTGCCAATGCATTAAAATAGCTACCCTTTTTAATGGGTAAGAACATGTTGTGTTCTGTGCTTTATTGAAAAAGCCAGAACAGTGTTAGAGAGCAGAACCCAATACCACTGTTTTAATCCAGACTAATCCCTTGTACTGTAAAACTGCTCTTATAACCCTAGATCCAGCTCTAATTGCACAGATTCCACATCCTGCTGAAACGACTTCATTTTCTTTTAACCAAAAAAGTCATAGTGCAACATTCTCTGAGCTTATAACAAAAAATAAAACCAATTCATGAGAATGTTGCTGAAATTCAGTCATGCATGCACTAATCAAATATGAATTAAACAAATGTGAAGTTGATATGGCTGAAGACTTATAATCAGACAGGAAGCATGTCTTGGCATACGGCTAATGTCTTAGTGAAAAACCCTGTGACAGAACTCAATCTTTGAGCTGCTTACTATCACACTGGAAGACATGGTCATGGATGAAATAGGAACATGAAAACAAGTGAGGACCGTTTTTAAAATCAGAAAAACCAAGCCAACTGTTCAAATATGAGCCATGTGAAATGGCTTCATTAGACAAGGATTAAAGAGCTGTGTCGTTCGGTTGAATCTATCAATCTTGTCTCATGGCAGCTTTCTCTAGAGCCGATTGTGATGGATGTCTTGATAATAATGTGTTCTAACAGATGGTCCTGGCAAGCAGACCGTTAAATAGTGATCCAAAAATACTCAGCAAAAAAATGACCTCTTGATTTTAAGGATTTTTCTATCGAGCAAAAAGGACATATACTTTCTACTCAATGAGCATGAATTCATTCAAAAAAGGAAAAAGTTAATAAACATGTAACATGTACTGTACAATTTATACTTAGCAGAGGAAGTGGGGCTCCAGGCCCCTATGGAGAGTAGATAGAGAAACTTGTTTTAAAATAAGCTTTCCCTTAAGAAAAGCAGCGGTATAATAATGTATTTTTTTTCTTTCTGTTGTTAGTCATTGCACAGGTGAATATATGGACAAACAAATAACCCTGTTGTAATTAAACCTCTACTTCATGTTTATGATTAAAATATGAATCCTGCATCCTACCAAACTGCTGGATGAAGTTTTACTGGGTTTCAATTGCCTCTGAAGTTGGAACTTGAATGTGGAAAAGGTTTTGCCAGAACCAATTTAGCTATATTCCAAGTACAATTAGAGATCCAGGGACATTTGTAAATAATCG
Source organism: Fundulus heteroclitus (assembly GCF_011125445.2). Taxonomy (NCBI): domain Eukaryota; kingdom Metazoa; phylum Chordata; class Actinopteri; order Cyprinodontiformes; family Fundulidae; genus Fundulus; species Fundulus heteroclitus. The sequence continues at coordinate 22,380,778 of NC_046370.1, forward strand.
TTTGGCTCAGTGACTTGTTGATGGGAGCCTATCACCAATATAAAGTTGGACCAAGGTGTTAGAAGGTGACACATTTAAAACCACAAATTAATTCCATCATACTGTTGTTGTGGTCTAAAGCATTTTACGATAACTGGAAAATCTGGAGTGACCAGAGTGTTTTTTGTTTGTTTGTTTGTTTTTGGTTTATATGATGTACAGATTAGACTGGCTTAATGAAAAAAATAACAAAAAGTCCAGGGGTTCTAACATTTTTCTTATGGCCACAAAAAACATAAGAAAAATGTTTTTTGAGAGTCATGGTGCGGAAACTAAAGGAACCCTGTAACACATGATTCTGGTAAAAGTAATATGGTTATAAAACTGCAGCTGTCAAGCTGGTGTGGCATGTCTGCTAACCAGCAGACTAGTCAGTCTCGTTAACCAGCTAACTGTAGTTTCCCAGTGTGTCAGTGTTAGTCTATAAAATGGAACAGAATGGCAAAACAGTTTTACGTGAATTGCAATATGGCCGTTACTGCTAACTGAAACTAAATGTGTTGAGTAGTTTAGCAGCTACATGAATAAACTGGTGCTTTTAAACATTGGAAGCAAGCATGTTCTACTTTTGTGTTGGATATTTTGGTGTGATTAATATGAAAACGTGGTATTTTAACTGAGGTATATCTTTACCATGACAGAGTCTCAAAGCTTTGGCAGAAACCCTTTGAGATTGTTTTTAAGTGAGTCCTTTGATGCCTCAGAATTGCACCTCCTGTATATGATCCAAGTAAAAAGAATTATTTCATCTAAAGTCGAGTTATTAAATTGAGAAAATGTCTGGCTTTAAACCATTTACTGCGATTGCTTAATAATCCTGCAACACTCAATAGTTAATTTGTCACTGCATCTTCTGAAAGCAACACTGTTTACAAGAAATATTTTTTTTAAGACTTCTTACATTTAGCGCTATACTATGTGATAGTATTGCCAACTGCTGCGGTTTTCATGTGGGGATTCATTTTTACACATTCTGGCCCTGGGCCAACCATTGAGCTGGTATTCAAAATATGACATGTAGTCTTCAGTATTAGTAGGGGTGTTGAAGCATTATTATCTATAAAAAAAACTTGCATGTAAAAGTAATTTTGGCAGTAACCAATAGGCTGATAGCGTTTGCCAAATCACCAAGTCTATGACAGACTTTCAGTAACATTATTTTCAATGCAGAAATGCATGAATTGAATGTTACGGCCTTCCCAGCATTTTTTTTTAGCAGAGGTATGGATGTATGTTTGTCAATTCCACAGCAAGGGGGTTAAGGGAAATTACATCTTTACATCATGATTTCCAAATCCTAGAAATAAGACAGAAAGTCCCATAATTATATTCAGGTGATTAAATTAAGGTTGCAGCAATTATCCAGAAGTAAGGTTAAGTGTTCTTTATTATCAGGTTTACAAAATAACAATCAACATTATAATTGATGTGCCTTGTTCTCATATAGGAGGAATAGTAGATCACTTAATATCTTACTGGAGTGGAATGATGAGCACCGATCAGTGGAACAAAACTCTGCCGCTTCGTAGTTCCAGTCAAACACTGTGGACTCACGGCAGATCCCGAAACAGTGAACTCCAGCAAATATCTCCTATGTCTTATTCAAAAGGTGGGGAAAAGAGGGTTTTGAGCAACGATTGGCACAAAAAGACAACATTAAAAGATGCTGGTGACTACATTTGGGCGCCAAGAGCAAGATTTCAAATGGTGCCTCTGTTAATGGAGCTCTTCTCACAGAGCGGTCATGCTCTCAGAGGATTCCCTAGATCCACAGGCCTTTCATCAGCCTCTGGGCGTTCTCGCTTCAGCTCGAGAAATAATTACTGAATAGCTGAAATGCAGGGCAATATTTCTCCTGTCTCTGACGCGCCCCCACCTCCCCCTTCGCTACCACCCCAGGGGCCTGATTGCTGAATCATTTGAAGTATGATATGAATGAGGCAAGAGAAGCAGGGGTGTATGCATGGATTACAAATAAGTGCTATAAGCTTCATGCCCACTTTTAGTTGTCTACTTGGAGTTCTCCAGAAGAGAGAAAGATCTGATCAAGCATTTTGGACTTCAGTCTTCTCAAAAACCTTTAAAGTCACAGGGAAAAGTATTTGCAAACATTTAATCTTTTAAAAAAGACACTGATGATAGTGGTGGCTTAATCCGATATCTGCTAAAAAAAACACTGCCAAAACTCAGATGTACAGTATTTAGTACAGGTTGATGTTAGATAAAAAAGACATTTGATCAGCCTAATGTTTTTTGCTTCATCCTTTCCATACTTTGACATCATCATTCGCAGCCTTTTTCTTCTCTGTCTTTACATTTTCCTCCTGCCTTTTCTGTCTCTGTTTATTATCCATAAATTCTTCCCTCTTTCTACCACTGCATATTCCCTCTTCTTGCATCTCATTCTGCAGCTCTACTAGCAGAACTGCCAATCCGCAAACTCCTGCGGCATTTAACAAAATGGATGCCCTGCTGAGAGCGGCCACCGCTCCTGGAACGAGTGGGGGATGAAAGGCGTTGTGGAAAAGAGAGGAACAAGACAGGAGGAATAAAGAGAAAGGGTCCAGAAGAATGGAGCTGAATCATTCTTTGCTACAAGGTACAAGCTTCAAGAGGAAGTTGTTTTTGTATTGAAAGAACAAATAAACCTAAAGTTTTTAAGAGTTCCAGCAAAATAAAAAATGTTTGAGTAGCAGTTCGGGAAGGGGGAAAAAAGTAGAGATTGTACTGATTATCCACACATCTTGAAGAATCTAAAATGTCTTTATGGGAAGCTAATGTGTATTACTTGTAAAAAGCAAAGTGTGGCAATGTGTTTCTAATACTAAATCAACCTGAAAAAAGAAAAAAAAATACATAACAGAAAGTCTTTTACTGAACAAAACAATAGTGTGAATAACTTAAAAATAACACATTTGACTTAAGTATTGCCTCTAGGGCTGTGCATAAAAATCGATACAAAGATTAATATTGATGTTTTTAAAAAACAATTTAATATTGATATTCTGGCTTTCAATATCAATATACCTCCCAACCCCTAGGGGGCATTATTACAGCATGCTGTTAATGTTCAAATGCACTTTATTTTCCTGTTAATATATATGTGTTCAATAAATTTAACATTAATATAATATTTGGCTAGTTTTGTTGACTGAAAGACTTTGGGCATTAATTTCAAGGTACTAAATATCGATATTGGAGTCAAATCAAATCAAGCTGAGCTATATCGAGAATCATATTGTATCGTGAGCTATGTATCGACAATCATATCAAATCGGCTCATCCTAGATGATACCCTAGATGTGATGGAATGACAATATTGTGCACACCTTTGATGACTATTTCTATGAACCCCAAATGCACTGGCACACTGTCAAAGCTGTTGCGCCCAGAGCAAATGCCTTTTCAGTGTCAAAAATGGTAAATGGGCTGAACTTGCATAGCGCTTTTTCCAGTCACACTGACCACTCAAAGCACTGTACACTAGAGCCACATTAACCCAATCGCACTCACTAACGCACACACATTTATACACCGATACGCAGCTCAGAAGGCAACTTCGGGTTAACCCACAACCTTCCGATTGCCAGACAACTACTCAACCCATCAACCCTCAGTCGCCCAAAAAGAAGACCAGTGCAACTCAGCACAGACAGCAGGACAATTATTGAAAGAGTAGAGTAGTGCACTGTTCCTTTTTATGCCTTTATCCTTTTTATGACCACTACTACATCATTACTACATCTTCTTGATTTCCCTACAAATATAAGTGTTTATTATTTGTCAGGAATGTAGCAGCGGTAATGTACTGTATATATATTATACAGTAATGTATATTTATTTTATACCACCATATTATGTTAAACTGAAACAGACTTGCTTTACTCTGAATAAATGATTGTTTTGATGAAAACTGTAAAGCGTATTTTTAATCAGTCATTTTATTTTCATGGGTGGTTGGTCTCTCTGCCATCTCGTTGTGATCTATGTAAGGACTGAGGCTGCATGGGACAGACTCTAATGCTCCGGTGTGTGTTATTTGTGGCACTGAGAAGCCATGTATTCTCCTCATTTGTTACAAAATGTACACACTGTTACAAATATAAAGCAATTACAGCTCAAGCTTTGTTCACCTCAGCATCATAAATGCCTATTATTGAAATGGAAACTTATGGCACCACATACTATCTAATTTTGCTAATAATTATCTTTTGAAAAGAAGAAAAATTACAATTAAATGAGATTATGATATCATGGAAAAACCACGTGACATGGCAGAACAATGAATTCTACACCACTATTGAGAAATGTAGAAAGGAAGTGGATCAAAAATGTTACACATACTTTATTTGAAAAATGTGAAAGAACCTGATTTTCCATAAAAGTCCTTTATTTTCTCCCATATATACTAACCAGCATCCACAAATAGATAAACAGCATGGCTGCAGCAATATGTAAGCATCACATCATTGTGAGACAAAAAAAGCACAAAGGAAGCTTAAAGTATGACTCGTTTCCACAGTTTTATTGCAGAACCCTCTTATATAACAAAATGCAAAGTAAAACAAATATCTAGTTTTTCAAATCCTGCATTCATCTATAACAATAAAATGTAGAGGATGAACCAAAAATATAAGGCTGATTAAAAGTCTTTTTACCTAACATCAATCTATTCTTCATGCATCTGAGTCTGGAAAGTCTGTCTAGATAACGTCTCACAAAGCTACCAATATCATATTGCAGTCGGACTAAACATAAATCTATGAATTAGTTTTGTTTCATAAACTTATTACATAAAAGAGAGGTTTCATTCTCTGTCAAAAATGGACAAAACCAATTAATGGAGTATGACAAAAACCTTGAGCCCACACCTGTTAGCTCTCAAAGTCCAGAAAAGGCAACAAGCCCACACAGAATGGAGGTGCAAATAGCATGGATCGATAGAGTGCAGGGAGTGAAAAACAGCAGGTCAGAATCAGTCGGATCCTTCTGTAGTGCACAGCTCTTTGTAGATATGTCATTTTGCTATTTAGCAAATTCAAAAGCTTCCCTTAAAAAATATTAACTTTGGAAGAAAGCTTTTACCAGGAATTATGAGTACTTATTATCTTATCTACAAAAACTGCTGTCCCAGAGGAAGAATTGTTTTGGATTTCGCCACACATCATTATCTATGTTTACATGCACAAAATGTCATGACTGAATTGAAATGTATTCCGATTAAATTATTAAATTGTACCATTTATCTCCCTCCACTTCCCCCATGTAAAATCTTTCTTCTACAGATTTCAAGGGTAGCGCCTGTGGACTCCGTGTGAGGTGGGGTCCGGGGCAGTTTGGAGGAACGCACCTAACGGCTGCGCTGAAATAGCAGCGGCCGACTGGCTGCGTTCCTTGGCAACGCAAGGCCTCAGTCAATCGTCCCCCCAAAATGTTTGTTAAGTGTATGTGATGGACGGTTGTACTGGAACTGAATTTTCGATTGCAATGCAAATTGTAATTGACAATACAATTGATTGATTGGTTGATTGATTGATTGATTGATTGATTGATTATATGGTCACACAATCAATTAATCCAATCATATTGTGCGTTTATGTGCTCCTGGCTTTATTCAGAATAGAACCACTCTGACAGGCGCAGAAGAAGAAGAACCTCCGTCTTTGCCGAATAACAAAAAATACATAGATAAAACATAGCAAACAAAGCAGTATTGTATGAGTTTGTTTGTCTTTCAGGTGCCCAGGCTGGACTCACACCAGGTTCTAATTACGGTTGAAACATTAGTGAATACATAACAATTTTGAGCTCATTTAATGTTTTAAATAGAGAGGTTGAATCGGGAGTACAAACAGCTTTGCTTCCTGACATATTTCTACCACTCAACTGCGCGGAAATACGTCACTTTTACGTCGGGTCAGTTTGCCAAATTCAGACTAATTTGATCCTGACAAGCGTTTGCATGCATGCTGATGAGATCGTCAATTGGCATAAACCACCCCTTTCATTTGGAATACAATTTCATTCCAATTGAGCTTAATCTAATCACAATGTTCCGATTGGCTTGTTTACATGACGCATTTTTATTCCGATCCGCCCTTTATTCCTATTACTTTTGTCCATGTAAATGTAGCTACAGTGATACTGTGAAAATGGACTGATTCAAGATGCAATTTTAATTGTAAACACTTACTCATTTTTAGGCATGTTTTTGCTGCCTAGAGATGTCCTGTATACCTGGACAGTGCATGTATTTTGTTGAAAAGCAAACAAAATGGAAAAGAAACACACTCTTTAAAAAACATGAAAGTTAGTGTGTTATTAGGAGCAAATCACTCTGATAGTGTGTATGGATTAGATATCCCGAGATTATTAGAAATTATGACAGATGCCCACTTTCAAGACTGTGCTAGAAACGACAAAAACACTGGAGCAGTTTATGATGGGATCTTTTTCCCCTACATCCGTCTTGCTGTGCTGTGTTTTTATTGAACTTCAAATACAAGCTGAAAAAAGTTATTGATTGAGAGGAAAGGGTAAACGGTGTCAAATAAAACATGAGCTGAAAGTCTTTAGAACGAAGCTTCTTCTGTTCGTTGAACCACATGTTCTCTAGCTGTAAATATGTCAACGCCTACAGCACCAGTACTAGTACAGCAACCGTAAAAGAATTTGATAAAATACAGACCCTGTACTGCTGATGCTCTCCATGTCCAATCCCTTTTCTGCCGTCTTTCACTTTGTTCTCTATTCGACTTCTTTTAAGAGGGGACAATTGCTAGCAATACATTTCCTATATTGCGATGATTGCAAAGTGGTAAAATAGTTTTTCCAAGGTTATATCATGTTTTTTTGGCTGAACTCCACTTTCTGTTGCCTTCCATGCTACAAATCGTTTAAACAAAGATTACTAAAAATTGTGGAAAATACATTTAACATTTAGTGGGTAGGCAACAAGTTATAGTGTTAGCTACGTGTTATTTGAATCAGTTTAATCCAAAAAATCCAAACAATCCTTTTTAGTTAGACAGACATACTTGAAGATTCAACTGTTAAACCATCAAGCATAATTTTAGCTGAATATCGCAGCTCAAATTTTGCCATGACTGAATGGCGTCTCTGCTTTGATTATCTTGCAATTATAACTATATTTAACATCTGGGTATGTTTTTATACTGCAGTATAAATCAATTACCCACTCTCTAAAAATAAAGACTTTATGAAAAGTACTGGGCCATGATATTTAATCATTCATATTAAAATTCTCCTCTCCTTTAGCAGCAACACAACTCCACGACTGTCGGTGTTACTGATACAGAGCTGAAGTGCACTTACAGAGAGGTTTAATGTCATCAGCTGGGCATTCTGCACACCCCCACGTTTGGAGCAGAACATTGTAGAAGCATATCTGACCTCGGTCTACAGTTTATGCACCGTCTCTGAAAAGTGATATGGATCATAGGTTGGCTGTCACACCGCAAAGATATATCTATATATCTATCTATTTCTCTCTCTCTCTCTCTCTCTCTCTCTCTGTCTCTCTCTCTCTCTCTCTCTTCCTATATATATATATATATATATATATATATATATATATATATATATATATATATATATATTAGATTACAGTTCCACCTATACAGTGCCTTACAAAAGTATTCACCTTAGCTGGCTTTTTATCTATTTTGTTGTATTTCAATATATGATTTAAATGTTTTTGAATCTTGTTTTATGTGATGGATCCAAATAAAAAATAATTAAGTGGGTAAAGTGAAATGAAAAACAAAATGCATACAAAAAACAATAACAAGAAATGAAGAAATGACAATAGACATGTATCCAACCCCTTTGCTCTTGCTTCTGGTGCAACTAGTTACCTTCGAGAGTCACATAGTTAGCAACATGGATCCTCCTGTGTGCAATCTAATGGTCATGGAATTTGTCAGTATAGATACACCTTATTTCTGAAAGGCCCCAGAGGCTGCAGCACCAATAAGCAAGAGGCATCACACTACGGATACCAAAGAAGTCGGGTCCATAGGGCCACAATGAGCTGTACACTCCACAGAGCTGTGCTTTATGGAAGAGTGGCAAGAAATAAGCCATGACTTTTGACATGGTTTGAGTTTGCCAAAAGGGCGACTCCTCAAGTGTACGGAGAAAGGTGCTCTGGTCAGATGAGACTGAAATTAAACTTTTGGGCTACAGAGGGAAACGCCATGTCTGGTACAAACTCTGAAAATCCCATCATGAGAAGATGATTGTTATTTCATACAGGGATACTAATGAGCTAGACCTGTGTCAGTGTGCCTGTGATTAGAGACTGAGGTTCACCTTCCAGCAGGACGACGGCCCGAAGCAAGGGTTTTAAAGATGTTTCAAAATAATTTGGAATCAGCCAAGCCACTATAATAGAAAATAGTGGGGGACATTGAAAACGACTGGCAATATGTTAAGATATAAGTGAGTTTGCCCCAAGAGTAGACTTTACTAAGTTACTAAAAGAAATCTACCCCCGCCCTCAAAATAAATAAATAAATAAACCTACAGCAGGCTCTTACTACTGTTGATGTGAATGTGCATTCCTGAACCTAGAGAAAGAGACTGGACAAATTTAACATGGGTGGTATTCAAGATGGACATAATTGCTCTCTTATAAAAATATGAAGATAAGGTTAACATTTTGTAGAGACAACGTAGACAAAGACTAGGACTCCTGATTTCTTTAAAATTATTTTTATTTTTTTGATACAAGAACAGAGGATTTGTTTTGGAACAAACCAAATAAGCATGCCAAAGAAAAGAACCTCACAACAACTGTGAAGCATGGGCCTTTGCTGCAGCAGGACCATGCCGGCTCACTATTAAATAATTGACCATAAACTGTACTGTGTATCACAGGGTGATTGAGAAAAATCTTAATTAGAATAACGAAACACATTTCTTTTGCTATCGTTTGTGTAATGTGTTAAAGAAAAAATGGTAATCTTGGGTGTTTAGGGGTATTCAATCTATTGATTTTCTGGAAATAATAAAAAAAAGATAAAACATCAAAATGTTAAAATTTCCTAATAAAAACTAAATGTTTGATAAGGTTTCCAAATTCGCTCACAACTAGATGTGTTTTTTTTATTTTTTTCATTTTGAACTATGCCACACTTCACCTACAATAAAGCTGCTACTACCCGCTTACTTTAATGAAAAAGCACTACAACTTTCATCAAGGAAAACATTCTGACAGACAGCAACCTGCGAAATTATCTAAAGGCCCTTTCTCTTTGATCTGCGGAACGTTGTTCAGTGAGTCTGAGGTGTTAAAACGGAGGAAGACTGAGTCTACCAGCTGCAGACAGAGCCGTGCCTTGTGGCTGGGCCTTGCAATCACACCAGCGAGGCCGAGCGCAGCGTGAGCCCAGGCCAAACAAGAAGCCAAAAGACTTGAAAGCATTGTCAAAAGTAAGAAGAAATAAGAGTGATTGGAGGAGAAAGTGGAATGAAAGACTTTCCCCAGAAGTATGGTTGAACCAAAAAATGGGTTAAATTATGCAAGCGTTTTTTAAAATGTGATGAAATACTATCATGGGTGGGCATGCGGTTTACATGAAGCTTGAAAGTATTGAAGTGATGGTGTTTTTTTGGAATACAATTTGGAACTGACTGTTTTAACTGTAGAACAGCATAGCAGAATATAATTAGACAGCATTTAATTAGGTTATTTCCTTGTTGACCATTTTCAAACCTCTACAGTTCACGGCTTCCTCCCCCTGTCTGGCACTTGTTTTCCAGGTATGTGATGCAAGTTCATGAATATAATGTATTTTTTACTGTTAGAAACATGGCGGTGGAAAAATACCCTACTTTTTTATTGTTGTCCTCATCAGTTTTCGTTTTGACTGTTCTTATGCAAATTTTCCTAGTGCTGTTAGGCAAAATAAATAATTTGCATTCAGTCCAACTACCAAGTTTCTGCTTATCACTGTTTGGGGTATATATATATATATATATATATATATATATATATATATATATATATATATATATATATATATATATATATATATATATTCATTCAATGAGATAATGAATATGATAGCCGTTCACAAAGAGCCAGGTTCTGCAGTAGGCTTCTGCACGTTAAAGTAGCGTTTTTTTTCCCATGGTAGCCACATGCATGCTCAGTATGAGGGCTGCAAAGTCAGGGACTTAATGCAATTGACAGGGTTTTCTTGTACAACTGGAAAAATTTAACTTGACTGAACTTTTTTATAGCTAAGATCAAAATCTAATGTGTGTAATTGACTTTGATTCGTTACGTCGATGGTTTGATTTGACTGCATGTTTCTGTTCATGAATAGTTTCTTTGTAAAGTTCCATAAGTTTTTAATCAGCACCATGAATTTACACCAAACTGAACAGGAATCTCACATGTGATTTATTTCAGTTGCGTATTTGTATTGAAAAACTTCAAAGTACACTTACATTCCAATTACTTTGGTTCTGATTCCTTTTTGCCTCATTTGACAGATTACGAGCCCTGATCTAACCAAAGTAACCATGAGTAACTACCCACTGGTAGGTCTAAATTAAAACAGTTGTGAAAGCAGGTATGAAATTTCCCTCTTGTTGTGTGGGCAAATGCACGTTGTAATGTGTCCAATGGCAAATGTGGCCAGTTCCATTCCTAAAAAAGTTGGCAAAGTAACGGAATGACCAGCACCCTACACGCACTCACTCGCTTCAAGGCAATTTGGAATTGAAAATAAACCTAACACCCATTTTGAGGACTGCATAAAACCTCACACAAAACGTTCCACCAATCTGTGAGCTAACCTACGCAGCCACTATTTACATATATTATCATATCTAATGACTCCAGGATGAAGGTCGGAATGTTGCACATAAGACAAAATTAGCTAGGCTAACGTGTCACAAAACGCTGAGTTTATTTAATTTTGGTAGCTGCTGCCATTATGAGTCAATATAAATTGCCGTTTTTAGTGAAATATGCCCACAGTTGCTATATTTTTACTGGACTTACTTTACCTGCTGTGAGTACTTGAAAGCAACAGGAAGAACTAAAACCTGCACCTTTTGAGACGTTGTGTATTTTATGCTAAGGAAAACTGATGAGATTTTATATGCAGACACAGATTAAATGTTAATTCCAGATAAAAGCAGGATTTTCCATTTCCATGTCAGGGAAAATGAGTGCATGATAAAAACTAACTCATCCAATGTTGACTGCAGTCACTGTAATTGTATTTGCTGGGTTTATTTCATGTGCATATGAAACTGAATATTTCTGAAGGCTCTACTCACTTGTGTAGAGTGTTTCCTTCTTCAAATCTACTCTGTTTACATCAAAATGCCACAGCACTGTAATTAAAAGGCTGACACAGCTCTGATTTAACTTTTCATCAAGCCGGGTTTGCTTCAGAGGGGTCTTGTTTAAAACTTCCTCTGAGTGGGTCTTTATATTCATCATTTTGTCTGTTTCTGCAAGTAAATTTTCAAGACCTCATTCCTTTTTTTCCTTTTTTTAGCATTCAAGATCAGAGTGAGCAAAAAAAAAAAAACAGTGTGGTTTGCCAGAGGAGATGCTGCCTCACTTTCACATAAGTTGTTTATTACAACAAGTTGATGTTTAAAATTGTCCAAAAAACTATCAGTGGAGTTTTTTTTACTTCATCCCCTCACATGAAACCCGGGTTTAAGCATTTCTGCATCACAGTCATGGTTGGGAAATCTGCTTCTGTTCAGTGTGTATGCTTTCTGTTGTGACTGCGCTCTTTATTAACTTTTACTGACTGTGTATGATGTTTCATGTCAGGTAAGACCGCTGATGTAATATAAAGGGAAAGAAAATAGATTTAGGGCTCAATACTGTAACACGTGAGTTTGAAATTTTCCTATTTACCCCCCTAAGCTTCTGCAGTTGGTCCGCAGGCAAAACCAAATAGACATTTCTAGTGTTTGTTGGAGCAACAGAAGTGTGTTTGCACTTAATTGAAGAACAGAGAGAGTCTGGCTGAGCAGTCAGAGCTAGTTTGCTTGAGTAGACAAAAAAAAGAGAAAGAAAATCTAAAGAAAACAATGAGATTTAACAGTCAGAGGAGAGAGAGGCAACAACAGAACACATTTTTTTCAAGGGATTAAAAGGATTGAGGCTAGTTAGAAAAGAACAAACAGTCAGGATTTAGATTAGTGAGTTTTACCAGCATTTGGTGACCAAAGAATGATCTTACTTTATATTAACCTGATACTTAAAGTCTTACATCTGCTTCTTATGGAATTCACCAGCTTTAACAAAGGCTTGATCTTTAGTTTATTGGTATTCTGACAAATGCAACAATTTGTTATGTCAATTATTTGGTTATTCACCCAAGCCATTAACATCTAGATGACATGGTAAGATTTAGACTTATGTTAGACTTCAGTGGCAACAAATAAAAACCTCAACTGTTATAATTTAGGTTTTTGTTTGTTTTGCTTTGGACATTTCTGGACTTTTTTAAATCAGCCTTCACCTCTAAGCCATGATCCAGTCATCTCAGTCTCTCTCTGTGTTTGGCTGAATATCTGGTTCACCAGCGTCATCCATTACACTAAGTCTTAATGTTTAGATTTAAAGCTTGACTTCAAGTTAAGGTCTGGGATTTAAGTCTCAGAAAAAAAATCTTTCTGTAATGTAAAATTTACAAGATATTTAATGTTGTAGATAGTAGGCTTTAAAATGGTTTTGTAAAAGTTGAAGTATCACGTCACGCTTTTCGCTCAAGTAAAAGTTTAAAAGTACCGGCTTCAAAACTAACTAGACTTTCTAACGCTTTGGGTCATTTACTATGTTTTTGTGTGGCTGATGGCTTCTCTAGAGCTGGTTTATGAGGAACTCTATAAAAATCGCAAAAAAAAATAGTTTTGTAAACCCTGTTGTTGTTCAGAAAGAAATCTGCATTTGGGAAAAGAAAAATGTAATAATTTAACACAGGTCCCTCTAGCAGATTTATATAAAAAAGAAAGAAAACTTGACGGAACAGTTTATAAAACTGAATTCCTGTGATAACTCCCTGGCAATGCCTCGGCAAAGCCCTCATTCGTAGTACACACACTCAGCTGATCCAATGGTAACATAATTAGAAAAACAAAATGATGAATACAGCTTCAAGTCAACACATTTAGATATTCATAATGTTTTAAATTAGCAGCTCGTTTGAAAGGTGTAGAAGCTGCTGACAGGCTAGAGATATGCCGTTACAAAGTGATTACTGGGGGAGTGCAGTGCAAACACTAAAGCAATTACAGCTTAAACGGAAGAGAATTAAAATTTAAGGAAAACTTCATGACATAACAAAATGCCTCCTTAATGAGGGCTAAAATGTAGGTGGAAGGTTTAAGCTCGTATTTTGGATTTTCAAACAATTATTTGCTGCAAAACTCTGTAAGCAACTCCTCTGTTAAAATTCTTGTCAAGTGCTTCCCAAATTAGGGTGCACTGCTTAGCTTGTGCTTTCTCACCAGCTGCTGTATGAAGAGGCTGACTTGCTGCCATCTGGTTACTGAGAGATTCTGCTTGTGGTCGTGGCGGTGCTGCTGTATTTTTGCAACTGTGCAAGCACACATTACAATGACTTCAACCAAAGAAGTAGGTTGAATATAATTGGATGGACGTGCAGAGCTTAATTAGTGTAAGTTTGGATCCAGAGCATCCTGGAGTGGGGTTGGGCCGATATCTAATGGTAAGTGCTCACAGTTGTCCTTATGACTCAGGTAGCAAGTGATAGGAATGTGGACGATGGATGAATGGACTAAAATCTAACAAGTAATAGTGCCTTAATTTTTGATATTTAAAGATCACTTTTTCCCTAAAGTTATTTAAAACCTACTGTCTCACTTTCTTATATTGATGTGGGCTGGTATATCGAAAGAAGTGAATATCATGTGGGTCTAAATGTGAAAAAATAAGGGAGATTTAGAATATGAACAAAACTTTTTTCTTTGAATGATGTTTGTCATTTTTAATGTATTCCCATTCTAAACAAGGCCTGTCTGCCAGTATTAAATGTGTGAAACTTATTGCGCTCTGTGTCATACATTTGCCATGACATCACCATCTTGTTTAATTTATTGTTTTTTTTCTTCTCATGTTTAAGAATCAAATGACCAACTCAGAAAACTATTTTACTATTTTAATGGTCAAAGAGTACCAAAATATTAAGTAATTAGACAAAGTCTGAGTTTTCCACATCTGGTATGCGAGGTGAATGATACTTTTTTCAGTGCGGACCGCATGTGATGCGATGTAATATTATTGGGTATGCTGCAATGTATGAATCTTAGATATGTTGATTCTGCAGCAGTGGGCTACATCTGCAGGATACATGATGTGTGCCAGCTGCAGTGTTCATGCAGCAGAATGTTTGGCAGCCTGGCCCATCTTCTCACAGAACTGAGAAGGCTACAGGTTCAAATAGATAGTTGGGCTATGGTGAATGTTAAAAAGTCTACTAAATGATGTTAGGAATTCAATAATACGCTCTAAAGTCTATGACTTCCCATTGAAGTTAATAGTCTATTTAAACAGAGATAAGGCTTTCATACTTTTGTAGTTTTTAGCTGCATATTCTTCATAAAAGCTACGATGTGGATCTGTGCGTTCCTTTGAAAGCTATGACTATTAAAAAGCCATACAAAGTAAGTATAAATGGCATTTTTCATTGACTATTGTACTCAAAGGCATAATGTCATCTTTTTTTAAAGTAAACATACCTTAAAGGAGCAATAAACAAAATGTTACTACTAGGTGGGCTGACGAGCACTGTCTCGAGACCAAAACAAAATAAGTGACAAGCCATCCCTTCTCATCCGTCGCCTTGTCTGCACATATTTGCAAAGGATAAATACACACAAACAGCATCAGCTTTCGGAGGAAAATGTCTAGTGAATAGGTAAGTAACTCATAACTTTATAACGCTGTTAGCAAGAAAATGTTTCAAACCGCTTGACATGCTCTCCTCTGTTTTGCTCCTACGCTACACTGCTCTGATGGTGGCATTTTATGGACAGAGATGGGCTAAGCCCAGAGTGGTAGCTGTTCACATGAATGTAAATGAACAAGAGATTGGAGAACAACACAGAGAGATGGTGTGTGACGTCTTACCATAATCCATCTAAAAATATACATTTGGTTTACATTTAGATCTCTATTTTTCAGTTTTTTCTATCTAAAATTTTGCTTATTGCTCCTTTCAGGTTCCAATGAGCCGGTCAGGAAACCAGTCCCCCCTCAAACACCTGAAGAATTCACCTGTTGCATGGTTATGGCAGTGTTATTTGAAAAATTAGCTTATCTTGTTTACAGCTTTCAAAGTGACTAAAAAAAATAAAAAACTATTCTGTTTGTTAGTATATGTGTGATTGTCAGCCTACAACTGCAAAGGACAAAAACGGTAAATGGCAGGACATGAAAGATTTCAGCTTCGATGGAATGAGCTTGACAAGATCTCCCCAAAAAAATATTATTAAATGAATTCAAAAATGTTAAATGCAGAGGTGCAAAGCTTCAAATATCTCAGCATTACCACAATTTCACTTACATCCATGAGAAAATTAAAAACAAGAACTGCATAACGTTAATGATGTATACTGTTTATGGGTCCAAGTTGTCAAGAAGTTGTAGCCTTCCAGATAATATTAAACCTGGAATTTCACATTGCTTAGAACATCCATGTTTTTAATTTGCTCATTACACTAACCAAAAAAAGCACTTTGTGTTACAACGTCAAATAGGGATTGATTCCTCTTAAAGATGCACAGTTTGACATGTAGTCATCTCCAGCTGTGAACACACAAATGTGTATGTAGTGTGAGAAATGCAATTTCAAATATTCAGACCTTCATTAAAAGTGATACCTGTATACTGGAAAGCTGTAATTTAAGATTTCTAATGAGAGTAAACACATTCTACTCAATCACAAGGTAAAGTTACAAATGCTGCATCAAAAGCCTTTTTTAACTTATGAGGGAACAATTCATTATGTGAAAGCAAAGAGCTGCAGTGACTTTTCCATGTCAGAAACCGGAAGCACTTTTTGTAAATAATAAAAAGTAATTTAGTGACAACAACCAAAGTGAGATTGGTACAGTTCCTAATGAGAAGGTGGTGTTAAATGCTGTTAGTCCGACTGGAAGAAATTAACAAATGTCTTTTTCTCTTTCATTTTGCGACTTGTCAGAACTGGGAGGGAAAATGGATTACAGCTGCATAGCACGACAGCTGTCACTGCTGACAACTGTGTCTCAAGCAGATGTAGTGTCATGCAACTGTAATTCCTGTATATACTCTGCACCTTATTGCAATTTTTGCAGAACAGTAATTGTCCTTTGGGTTTCTGAAGGGAATTTTACATGATAATTATAAAGCTAAATCTATATGTTGATACACTTGTATATTAAGTTATATCAGCATTTACATACTGTAAATCATGTTTTACTTCTCATTGAAATGTCAAGGAGCAGCAGCAGTATGCAATAGTTATAAAGGAATTGTCCACTGTTGCGAACACAAGACCACAGCAGAATTTTTTATTTTTTTTATTTTTTTTGCGGCTCTAGTGGCTCGCTTTTTCCGTAAGTAGGCTGACAGGAAGGAGGGTAGAAGAGGGGGAGAGACATTCGGCAAAGGACCGCGGGTCGGACTCAAACCCGGGTCGACCGCGTCGAGGACTAAGGCCTCTGTATATGGGTTGCGCTACCCGCTGCGCCACAGGCGCGGGCCCGAGCAGAAAATTTCTTGATTTGATTTCAATATTCTTCGGATATAATTTTATTTTATTTAAGAACTGCTGTCGCAATGCCAGAGAGAGCCCAACATATATTACTTTCACAAGTGGAGCTGTACTGCTCCCGCCATAATGCTCCACTTGATATATATATGCATAAAGCTTTCTTGGCTATTTCCCTGCGACTATTTCATGTACAATGGACACAAAAACAGAAAGGTAGAACAGTAGGAAGAGAAAAAGATGAGACACAATTCTAAAAGGGAGTGAAGGTGACAAAAATAGTGTGGAGGAAAAATAGAGAACAAGATAACAGCTTCAATACTGCAGAGAGAGCTATAAAATAACAGCAATACTAACAGATAAACTATTACAGGTACAAACAACCAACGTCTTGATACCATCACTGAAAAATAGGTAGTATTTAATATAAAATGTAAAAAGTGACAACCAAAACTAATTATAGGGTTTTTCTGTATAGAAGTGAATCTGTAAGTACCTGAATCTAAGAACTTGTAGGTGTTTTTTGTGAGTGCACCTTATGTAAGGTTTATCCATAAGAAAAATGCTCAAAGGTGGTTGTGAGGAGCCAAAGACCAGCCCCTCTGAAAGCCGAGGCAGACACCAGGGAAACCAGAACTGCAGATGCCTGAAAGGGTCCCCAGAGCAAACGGGCCCAGGATGGACCAACATGGGGATAGCTGCCTCCCCAATCCCAGAGAAGAGCAGAAGAGACCCCCAAGAATCAGCAACAGCAACAGTGCCGGAGCACCCAAGGAGCTGCGGTGTGGACTCCACACATAGTGGAGTCCTGAGATGCCCTAGGAGAGGGGGCAGTCCAAACCCAACCTGACAAAAAGATAAACAGAAAACCAGGTACACAGTCACCTTCACACTTTCCCACCCTAGTACCCCTACATGCAGACACGCTTACCCACACTAGAAAATAGGGGACTCTGCACACACACACACACTCACCACACACATCCTATACTCCCAGGTCCAGGTACAGGCACCCCAGAGGGGTATCCAGCCCCCACACTTGGGAGGTTAACCCCATTATCAGGAAGGGGGGGGGGGCACCCCAACAGTCCCTAAACCCAACCTACCCTGTTAATAATTCGGCATTAACCTCCCACCCCGATCTTAGCCCAGACGACCTACGAGACTATCCACCTGGAGATAGGGCTAACATGAACCAAACAACAAGAGCCCACCCCATGAACCCAGAAGAGCTTCCTCCCCCACATCCTACCCTCTATACTAAAGCCCTACCCTCATATTCCTAGGGAGAGCAGAAGTGCCACCCCCAGCCGAAACCTTAGGACTCAACACCTATTCCCAGCCCAGACCCTGACTAGGTGGGCTGCTCCTCCTCTAGGCAGGCCTCAAACTCCGGATGGATGGGCCTGCCTCGCCTGCTCAAATCTCGTGTTGTTGCATGCTGTTCTCAAGTGGATTTAAAACCTGGAGGGCAGCCGGCGCCAGTGCACCCCCCCCCCCCCACACACTTTACCCCTCCCCCAATCAGTGCCCTACATATGTGTGTTGTGAGAATGTTATAAATGAAAGTGTTTATGTTGTACAATACAATTGGGGCCATGGACGTCACAAGACAACGAGGCCGGGAAATCCTCTGTGCTCCCCAGTGACGTTCCCACTCCCCAAGGTCCTACATGTGTGGTAGTGTGATGGAGCAGTCGGAGGGAGGCTCCTGATGTAAAGTTTGAGAACGATTGGCAAAGAGATGTCTCGGAATGATACAAGTTTTACATCATGGGAGCAAAGTTATTCTTCTCATGGTTAAGCATGTATTTCTGAAACTGAAAGGAGAAGCATTAGTCCCATCAGACAGTTACCAGAGCACCCAAAAGTCGGTAAAAACATCAAGTGATTGTCAGAGAGGAAAGAGAAGTCATAAACACAATACCAGGAATAGACTGAGTGTGAAAGGAGTCACATTTCAGTTCAGTAGATATCAGGTGGCCATACAGGGAACTGCCAAGCGTGTATGGTGTATAAATGAGTACAGATGTAGCAGAAGATGAGAGATGAAACCAACAGGTATAAGAGGAGACCCACAAATGATCTGAGGGTTCCAAAACAAACCACCAGGCAAAAGACAGCTGTCGTTGGAGCTGTGCTTTAACCAGGAAGTATGAACTGATGAAAAGTAGAATGCCATGATGGATTGCCGTTCTGCATTACCAAGGATATATATATGATATGTGAGCATGACATTTTAAGGAGAGAACACATCCTGCCAACATGTAGGGAAACCTTTGTTCCTCCAGACAACATGGTACCTGATCATGTTTGGCAGATGCACCATATTTGTTGCTCTTTAGTTGCCTCTTTTTAACTGTGGTTCTCTTTCATTTTTTCCTGATTGATGTTGGTCATTTATTCATGCTCTCTGTAGTTGCTTTTTCTTTTAGCATTTATCTTTGTCTGCACTGAAGACTTGATTCCCTGTAGGGCTTAATTGTTTTCTTTTTGTCTGTCTCTGTGTTGTTGTGTTGCTTTTGATGTCGGTAAGGATAATACAGCGATGTTTAGTCGAGGCTACTCATTCTGTGTGTTTTCCACGATTATTGCTTAAAATGTCCAACCAGGGACAAAAACATATACATTCTGAAGCCATACATCTGAAGCCATACGTTTAATAGTATTTGCATTGTACATAGCATTTTCATTGTTGTTATTAACCCCCACTGTAAATTATGTTTATAGGCTAAATTCAATATTGGTGAGGTGTTTGCAATAAACAAGTTAAACAAGAACAGTTGTTTAAATGGTAAAATAAAACAAATTTGATAATGGGTTTATCTAAACACAAAGCTAATGTTACTTTGAATGACTGCCACAGTCTCACAACAATTCTTCTAGACAATTATTCATAAGAGCACATACAAATAAATCAGGTGTGGTATCAGACACACCTTATGTAATCAATGAAAGTCTTCCTTAGTTGCACTTAATATGATAATATGAAACACCTCAAATGTACCTGGACTGTACATAGTAATGTTTTACAGCATATAGTTATGTGTAGATAATTGTGAAAAATGTTCAGACAGATAATTTCCTTGCAAAAACAACATGATAGCAAAGGTCCTGGGTATCCCTAGAGAAAAAAACTCAAAGCACAGTTCATGTTTAAGGAAAACGGGCTATGCAATGGAACGTAGCAGGATAAGGAGGCCATCAACAGCTGCTTACAGATTTTTTTTCGAGAGGCAGGTGGTAAAAAATCCTCAACTGACAACAAAAGGCCTGCAATAGGACTTGGTGGCAGCAGCCAACAAAATTTCATTTCCCACAATAAGACACATCCTAAATACTTAATGTCTTCATGGCTGTACTCCTAGGAACAGAACAACTGACCGATAATTAGTTTCCTGAGACTCTTGGAACATAACCGAATGGCCACAAATGTCCCTCATTTTAGACTATTTTGGAAATCTCTTGAAAAGAGGCAGTTGCTGTATCCAGATTCAAGAAAATGATTAAACTGCAGGCCTTCTCCAATGAGCAGTGGAGTAAGATTCCTCAGGGATGCTACTGGAAGTTGGATATGAGTTATGTTAGCAGTAGGTCTTAACAGCAGAACATTACTCTATTAAGTATTAGAGATGCTTGTTAAGCTGTAAAACTGCAGTAGTAACTAAAATGGCTGTTTCATGTTTAGCTTGAAGAACCGATTGTAACAGGGTGTGTTGATGTAATGAATGTATTCTTTTTTTTATCTTTAAATGGTGCTAGTTTTCATATTTTCCCTTTAAACCTGACTTCAGGTGAGGATTGAATAATTTCGAGAGCAACTATTTAAACTTGCGTGCAAAAGTAGCTAAGCACCCAGAAGGCAAGGACCAGCATATGGTCCATATGCAGACCAGTATGTAAATTACTTCACTTACAAGAGGTCAGCCTTCATACAAACACCAACATATTGCATGAGAATTGGCGGCATCAGAATGTTGCTTTCGGAGAGTTGCTGGGTAGTCCCTAATAAGAGATTGTCGGTCCAAACAGTAAAATGAAGGTCATAAAAAGATTATCCCCTATATGAAACTAAAAGTGTCCCTTGCGTGCTGACTTTCTCTCCCTTTTTTGACTGACTTTAACTGATAGATGTTCAAGCCACTACCTGAACTAAAATGACCTCACCTGTCATGCCATTAGTATTGCTGTATAAATGTACCCAGTGTAACAGTGTCAAACTTATTTTCTCAATTACTGTAAAAATGAATAAAAGAAATCTCTCAATATCCTTTTAGATTCGTTTATATTTTTCTTTTTATCTTTGTTCAAGGTTCTTAGAAAAAAAATCAATAAAGAAATTCAGTCTATACACATCTAAGCTCCCACGCCTTATGAATACCAATTGATGTGCAACATTCTAATCAAGAAGATCCTTTTAAGACTCTTATTTAGGCCACATATTTTAATTTCAAATTTGACATTAGGTATGCAACTCTGTCCTGTGAAGGTGATAACACCAGAATGAAAAACTAATTATAGAAAAAAAGAGAGGAGAAAAAAAAAAGGCTTGACGGTCTTCTTTCTTCAGAGACTTAAGTTGGCTGAGTTCCTGCCAACAATAAACATCGGGCAATGGGGTAAACTGATTCCAAGATTAGTTTTTCATTGGAGTCGAAAGCCTTGAACACATATTAGACATTATTGATTACTTCCCACTACAGTGAAAATTATTCTTGAAGAGTAAAAATGGCACAGAGGAAGATTTGTGAGGGGGGGGGAAATGCTGCCAAGAACACACAGAGAGACAGCTGAGGCTCCTCTCTGATTCGGCCATTCCTCTTGTGTGCCTTTCTTTCGGTGCGTGACAAGGCGTCTCAGGGGGTGAGGAGCTCAACCTTGGCAGCCTCCAGTGATCTGTGGGTCAACCTATTAAAACACTGACGCACAGCAAGGATCAGAAGCACGCGCACACACTCACTACCGTAATAGATTTAGTGGTTTATTCGCAGGGACTCCACACTGGGCCTGAGGTGATTTATCACTTCCCTGAACTGCACAGACAAATTTGCCTGTGTATGCACATAAAAATGCGCAAACACGCACTCTGGATACATTTCTTTGGACAACTGGCTTTTGTGTACCAGCAGAGGCCTTCCGCAAAAGCCAATGGACAGCCTTTATCTTAATTTTTATTCTGAAACACCTGCTTTGAGTTCTCCTCTCTCTCTCCCTCTTTGATTCAAATTACATGCTGTTTATCTGTTTGACTGGGTGGAATTGAGCAAATGGACTCAAATAAAAGCCTCTGAGCTGCAGTAATGCAGCGGCAGGGTACAAAGAACCAGCCAGCCACCCAGCAATATTTGTTAGCTGTAAAACGAAACAACACCACATAAAATGAATCTCGCCCTCATGCCACTGAAGAGTGATTTGAATACAAATCTACAGTAATGACAGCAAAAGTGGCACCAGGGTTATCTATCAGTGGGCTGCAGCGGTGACGTTGGAAGTCTCATTTAGATCCTGTTGGGGCACTCAGTGAAGTCCACTCTCCTGTCTTTCTCTGCACTTACCTCCTGGTTATTAAGCTTATTTGTCATATCTCTTTGTTTTTGTTTTTCCGCCAGAAGCACAAAACTGGGGATCAGTGTTTTGGGGTTGTATTTACCGGAACAATCATATGGGCCGAGGAGGAGCGCGGGGGTTCATCTCTGATGATTATGTAGCCTCTCTTTCCTTCAGGCATGCTGCTGACCCAGACTGAATTGATTAAATAAGACTGCTATGATTTTCAGCATGGCCCAGACATAATCGCTTTGGAATGCCAATACCATCGCTCCGTCTAGGTCGTTTTTCTTGAGCCGAAGTGAGCAGATGCTGCCCAGGAAGCTGAGGTTACATTGATTTATGTTCAGTAGGGAGGTTTTATTCAAAACACCAAATGAGCAACATTCTGATTTGCAAGAAAGGGTGTATGTAAGTACGTATCGTATGGTGTCACTGATCATTACTGAACGGGTCAAACGTGGCAGTCCGGTCTCATCCTAACTGCGGTAGAAGGTTTGAGTGTTATTAACTTCTACATTGTGAAAAAAAACCAATTGCCCCAAAATACTGATGATTGGTTGCACCATACTTGGCAGACAGCCATCAAGCCTTTGCGATAACTGACAGAGTCCTTTTCATCCATATGGATAAATTGTAGCCCACTCTTTGCAAAACTGTTTTAATAGAGCTACTTTTTAAGGATTTGACTGCACGAAGACCGTGTTTTAGGTCATGTAACAGAATCTCAAAGAGCCCACTACAAAACATTAATTTAGCCATTAGAGGCCTTATTTGAGCCATTTAGAGTAGGAGTCGCTGGTCTACTGTGGATAATTTTGCTGCTAAATAACCCAAGGGTATTTATGCTTAACGTCACAAACTGAAGGCCAGACATTTACCTTTAAGATTTTCAGCTACTGTTGTCAGGATCCTTAAAGGGGCAATAAGTCAGAAATATACAGCAAAATTAACCCCAATAATTCTCACTTGTCACCTGGGTTGGAAGTAACATTCCATATAAACAATCAGTCCTCTTCATCAACAATGTCTTAGTTACGTTATTCTCCTGTCAAACCTTGCGGTACAGTACATGACTACTTCGGCGCAGTGTGTAGCCTGTGTGGTTCCTGAGCCAATCATATGAGAGTTCCCAGGGTTCTCAAACCAGAGTGCAGCATTTGGTATTTTATGTTGGCTAAAGAGCAGCAGCCTGCAAAAATGGAAGCCAGTAAGAGAACTAGATCAGAAATAGAACAGAATACAACATCATATATCTATCTTGTGTAAGCAAGTTGGTGTGAATTCCGTGGGGATTCACACCAGCAATGGGCCATTAAGAAATGGCATGAAAGCATTGTGTTTGTGTTGTTCTGATTTGCAACACTAGGTGTCAGTATTACTTATTGCTCTTTTAAGAATGATACTACCACACAGCAGTTCCACTGCCACCGTAATGTTTGACTGTAGGCATTATGCTCTTCTCCCGAGAAAGCTACTTTCATTTTACATCATATGTAATAGAAAGCACACATTCTGAAAATTTCCACTTTTGCTTTGTCAGTCCAAAGACTTTTTTCCCTTATAATTTATGACAGTTAATTTATTTTCTGGCAAATGTGCATAAAGACTTGAGGCCAAAACACATCAAAACCCCCAATGGAAAATTGCGCTGTAGCAATTAGATATAGCTCTGACCATGGTAGATCCTTGCTCTGTTTTTGCCATAGCTGCACAGCATTTTGACAGGAAATCCATGAGTCAGACAGGAAGAGAGACACTTTGGGAAAGCAAAACACGTCATAAATTCTCCAAACCACAAGGTAAAAAGAACACAATTTCAGGCCAGGATTGTCCTCATATAGGACGGTCCTGGTTAACACACAGCTCAACAAATAATCAATAAAACATTTCAATAAACTGTGTACTTGTCCATGGTATGAGCTCAGAATTACAGCAAACAGATAAGAAAATGAAATGATAAATGAACACTGATCTTATCTGAGGCAACCACAATATACGGTATTTCAGAAACCGGTCGTGGCTGTTTTGGACATCCTGGATAAGCTGATGTGATATTGGGTTAATTTATTGTAGTTAGGCCACCTATTCGTGAAAAGGATTATCACTGTTCCATGTTTTCTCCATTTGTGGATAATAACTATAGCTGTGGTTCATTGGAGTATCAAAGACTTTAAAAGCCTTTCTACACTGACAGATGTCAATGACCTTTCATATCTGTTCTTTAATGTCTTTAAGTTGGGACTAACCTTGCCTGCAAGCTGAATTCTTGCAGCATCTGTGCATTCACAAATACAGGAGAATCCATCTTGTACTGTGCTTCAACTGTTTGTGACCGAACCAAAATCGGCTCAGGCCAATCACGTTGCAGTTTCATAGTTTAAAGTGGAACACTCCCCTGTGACGAAAGCAACAGCTGCATAGCCCATAGCCAAACCGACCTAAACATGGCAGTGCAGGAGGACACACACGTAGCTGCTGCTATCACATCTGTTTTGTCAGAATCCCCAATTTCTTCTTTGAAAGAAGAACAGCAAGAAGTGCCTTGATTAGCTTACCTTGTGGTTTCACATCATGCCTGCTGCTTACACTTTAATTTGTTACCATGATTAACTAAAACCAACATTTCGTAGGCGAACACTAGGTGTCTCTTTGTCCAAACTGATCGGAAAGTTCAGCTGCATGTCCCTACTTTCCCTGAATGGATTCGATGGGAGCAGACCCAGATAGATAAAGGGCAGAACGTAGAGCGCTACACATTATCAATCTGGCTTGCCAAGTTAGGGCGGGGCATAACATGTTGCATTTTTGGATCTGTTGGCTTACTTCATGTTATTGTATGTGATTTTCTGATTTTAGAGGTCCAGCAGTATGGCATAGGTGTAGCTAGTGTAACTGAACTGAATAAAATGTTTTTAATCATAGCTAATTCAAGCTTTTACAAACTTGGCATACACATGTTTGCATAGTGCTAAATTGGTTTGGATAGTTTTTTTTGCCTTAATAAATGAAATCATCTATTAAAAACTGCTTTATTGTATTTACTCAGGTTATCTTAGTCTTATTTAAAAACAAAAGTTTGATAATCAGAAAGATTGTCAAATAAAGAAATCTGTAAGGAGCAAATAAGTCTGTTTTTAGGTTGACAGTAAACATTCTGGGTAGGGAGGAAACACTGAAATTGTTTAGCTGTGTTAGAAATACAACATTTTGTGAGATTATCTTAGACAATAAACTAAACAGTCTCGCAGTGTTTACTATTCATGCCAAAAAGTAAAACCTTTTAAATTTGCTGCTAACATCCAAATAGCATTGCCTCAAAGCAAAACATTCTTTTATTTGACAGAATGATTCAAGGTTGTCATTTTTCTTTTTCATTTTAGAGAGCTGGTCATTAGAGATGGGAGTGGGAGCTGCCATGGCTGCCGCCCAGTTTTGTGGAGACTGAAGGACAAAGCAACATAACTCAACAGAAGCTTTGCAAATTCAGCAGGAAAGAACATCCTTTGTTTTACACTAAAATGCTAACTGAAGCACTGGTAAATTAGAGAAAAGCATAAAAGCTGAAAGCATCTCAAGTTTTAATTTTTTATGTAATAGCTAACGTGCCAATGGCCACTTTTACTTATTTCAGGTATGTGTGGTTTCATTGTGATAAATATGAAGGAGGTGATACAACCGGTGAAAACAAATAAAGAACTTACACCATTCAACAACACTAGGAAATGACTGTCCAAAAGTCTGTTAAAACTCAAAAGCTCTTTTTTACACATCAACAAAATGTTAATGAGCCTTTTATATGCAGAGCATAAAATAGATTATAGTAAAAAGTTTGGAAAACAAAAGGCGTTGAAAAAAATAAAACAATAATTACTATATTTTTCATGATTAAACTTGCATTCTTTACAGCCTTTCACCTTTATTTTTTCTCCCCAGTCTTCCCCAGAGTATATTATCCCTACTACTCATACACTATTCCAAAGTCACAGTAGAGATTCCGTTCATCTGCAATAACAAATAGGATGACCACTGGCAATGCTCAGAAAATAAATCAACAAAGTACAGTGCTGCGTCAGCTGCCTTTTTACCACAGTAATGTCCGCCTGTTCTCATGTTCACAAAAAATATCTTAATGGTCCACCTGGAGAATTGCTTCCCATTACTTAGAAGGCAGTTCATTTCCCAAATGAAACTCATAACTCGCTTCTCTATAGTTCCTCTCAAAAACACCTAGGAACCATTCTTGTCTTACAGGACATTGTGTCTGAATCTTGTTGAAAAACCTGCGGGGGGTCAGGGGTCAACATGGTTTGTGCTTGGCAAGGAACCCAGGAATGTACAGTATTTCAGCTCAAGACCAATTGTATGCTTGTTTCACTGAGAGCTGAAATTTTGAAATCTGTTCTTTGGAAAACAGGGAGCCAGTGCAATGATTTAAGAACTGGTGTGATATAATCAATTTTCCTGGTGTTAGCTTGCCTTCTGGCAGTACAATTTTTGACCAGCTGTGTCTGCATGATTGATTTTTTTTAAGAGACCAGTAAAGACACTGTTGCAGTAACCTAACCTTCAGAAAATACAGGCATGCAGCAGTTATTATTAGTGTTCTCTAGTTTTGAAAGGAACAACGTTTTTCAGATGATTATAAGCTGATCTTATAAAAGACCTTATGTGGTGGTCAAAATCTATATTTTAGTCCAAAACAAGACCAGTGTTTTTCACCTGCTTTTCTTGTCTTTGGCTCCACTAAGTCCAATTGAGCGTTGATCCAGAACCTGACATTTCTGAGAGGAAAAATAATTATTTTGTTTTATTGGCCATTAGCGCAGTGGAATAGGCTCACGCTGTGTCATGATTATGTACAGTTATCTGTTGTCAGCATACATATGGCAGGAGATGTTTTACTGTTGTACTTTATACTCTGAGTTTAGGGAATCATCCATCCATCCCTGTATTGGCTACACCCACTTATCCATGCAGGGTTGGGTGGGTAGGGTGTTGCAGCAGTCAATGGGCAAGTGGTGGGGTCTCCGGTCCATCCCCGGGCATCACAGAAACACAGGTTAAACAACCATGACTGCTCAGAGAGAACAATTAACCTAATAATCATGTTTTTTGTTTGTTTTTTTGCGGGAGGATGCTGGGGTACCCCGAGAGAACCCACAGATGCAGAAATACCCCACAGGCCAGGATTAGATCCCAGGACCTTTTTGTTGCAAGGCAAAAGTGCTAAATACTGCAGGGGAATCATATATCTATTAAATAATAATGTCATGAGAATGGACCTTTGTTGAACTATAGAATGCCAATACATACCCCTGTCTTATATTGAAGCTAAATGCTTTTCTTAATGATGAGTCAACAGAGATATTACAGAAATCATGTTTTTAGTAGGTTATGATGAACCTTTTCCTGGGTCGTGTTTTCAACTAGAAACTATTCATGACACTGATTGTTATATATTCACTTTTATAACATTTGTAATTTTATGAATCCAGCAGTATATGTAAATACAAAAAACTGCATTATTATGAAAATCATGTCTGTTTTATAAGCTCCGCTTTACTTTGTGTAATGAAACTCTAAAATCAACGTCAGCACCTTCACATGGTCTTTTGCTTTTGTTTTAGGCTTGATTCACACACTTCACACAAAAACGTATTCATCTCTGGAATAAAACCCCTTTGCCGTGGTGTTTATACTATGAGCTTTTGACATAATAAACATGCCATCTTGAGGCCCTCTGGAAACTCTACCTAAGGCTGAATCAGATTTGTGGATGTTCACAGTTATCTTCCTGATATCTTTCCTAAATTTATTTTGAGGTCAGAAAAGGGGACAATGTGTTTCAGGTGTCACATTAAAATTAGCGCTGTCAAACGATTAAAAATTTTAATCGCGATTATCTGGGCATTCTCAACAGGTATAACACGTATCATATTCTTATTGTAGGTGAACAGTTTAATATAAAAAAATAAAAAGATGTTGCTCTCATTATTATAGCATTCAGCACACATAAACTGAGAAAAGTGACGTGCCTCATTTGCATTTAAAGTGACAGCACCAAAACAAGTTGTTCTCCGTTGCACTTCAGAAAAGGGGCAACACAGGGCCTGTGGAGCAACAATAACAAGGAATACAGACCAAAGCATTGTTGTTCTACTGTTTATGGACCACAACTGAATTATTTAAACATGAAAAGGAAGAACTGCAAAGCATATGTCCCCTTTAATATCTGAGAATGAAGAAATAATAAAAAAAAAAAACACTTTCATGACAGTGTATGCAAATATGAGGTTTCAAGGAGAAGCTCCATGAGCTCTCAGGACTAAATCACTGGCAGACTGTTTTGAGTTGTATCGATTGTACATGGAAATATTTGCAATAAGTAAAAGATGTCTGGCCAATGCTTTCTCCAAGCTTGTCCAAAGTGTTTCTGCTTTCAAGAGCCAAGAGTGCAGACCGTGTAGACGAGAATGTACTCTCTGTGAGGTCCTCAAATCACCTCCTTCCAAACAGATTAAATCTTGTGTCTGTAACCTAGACACACATACACATACATTAAAAACAAATCACACTGGAGCACCTGCCTGACTGTGATTTGTTTTCAGACGCTGGTCAAACAGATCCATTTGTCTGGGCCCTTCTAGCAGCAGGACAGCTTAGTCTCCACTGCTCATAAAAATGCCAGCTGAATTTACATCAGATGGGCGCGAGCGTAAATTTTTGCGTCAGCTCTGTGGCCTGACAGGAAGACATGATTGCCCCTTAATGCTCAGAGGTGAGTAACATGAAGTCCAATGAAGCAGCAGAGGTAATGGAACTGATATTAGCCTGGTTAACCTTTAACTAAGGTGGAGCACCCTCCAGCTGCCTCCTGTGGGCACAGTAAGAAGGTTTAGGAGTCAGGAAATGATGCATGTGCTTATTAGAGGGTCGGGGTCATGGCATAAGAAGATAATGATAAAAGCTTTGAAATGGTGTTGCCCACAAAAAAAAACAGATTTTAGCTAGTGCATTAGAAAAATCATATTTATGTGAAAATACACTTTGCTTTGGTGTCTAAGAGAACTCAAATAAGAACATTTAAAAAATATTTATATTACCCGCTGTGATAGACTGGTGACCTGTCCAGGGTGTACCCTGCCTCTCGCACATTAACAGCTGGAGATAGGCACCAGCACCCCTCGGGACCCCACAAGGGATAGATGTGTTAGAAAACAGATGGATGATATTTCCCGAATAAATACTTAAAATTGACATTTTTTGTGATGCTTGCAGTTGTTGCATTAAATAAAAAGCTCCTAGTAAACTGAATTTTGACAGTGGTCACTGAATGGTAGTTTGATATATTATGTTGGTTAACCCATGACTCATTAACAGTGCATGGATTTGTTCAAATAAATAGTGACATTAAAACAAAAGTTCGTTTCAGGGGTTAACAATTCTTGAAAACAAAAAGGTTAACGTTTTAGGTGCTAAATCCGAGGAAAAGCTGTGTAAACTTCTAAATTAAAAGGATTTGTATTTTAGATTTTGTGCCTCTGTGTGTAAATACATGGTTTCAACTATATATTCCAAAGAAGCTTTGCACTATTACAGTAACTAATGTAGAATGTTGGTTTTGCTCAGATTTGTATATAGAATACTATTTACATCTTCTATGTCAGATTTGGTACATCTTCATATCAAACCAGGAAATGTGTCTTAGATTCTGGATAATATCTATTAGTGACCCATAAGGTTGTCTAAACCAGCATCTGTTTCACTAATTTCTACATTCTGACACTCTCTCAGGCACACTAGCACTAAGTATCTGGTGAACATCTGAAAAATCACCTACATCCAGGTTTTGATCAGATTTAATTACCATCATAATTATAACAAAGCGAGACATATGTCTATCCTAATCAGCTTTCTATAAAATCAAGTTTGTTTTTACTGGGATGTTTATGTGAGTTGGGGTTTTAGTTGTTATAATATTTGGGAGAGTTTAATACAGATGAGTTAGGACCCTTTAAAAGCCCCAGACAGCTTATCTAAGCTTGTATTTGGTATCTGAGGTGAGCCTTTAGGATGGTGTAAAGAGTTGGGTGAATAAAAGACTACCGTATTACATTGATATGCACCCTTCCCATCCTGGCTCACTGTGACAAGTACTTTACACCTCACTTTCATCATTATCTTACAGCAATCCCAAGAAGATTGAACGCAATCTCATTCCACATTTTGTGAGATGTATTAAAAAAAAAAAACACTGCAGAGCATGAGTGATGAAAGGGAAGCTAAAGATTAGGGCAAATGAATAGTTATGTAATTATCTACCCATTTCACATCGTCCCTGCTGTTAAATCCATCTTGATAATCCATGGTTGTGTCCTTGCTCCAATCTGTGAGGCAGATTTGGTAGTCAGCGGGGGGTCACCAGCCTCTGGGGCCCTCCTTCCTCATTACAGTTCAGTCTGGTGAGGTATCCTGAAGGCACTGGAGTTGAACTGCGGCAGAATCCCGCTGAGGAGCTTTGTTCAAACAGCGTTGCGCTGTATTACCCAACTTAATGGAGACTCCATTTCAGGCTCAAACCTCAGCAGCTCGTGTATTTACATGGGGTTATACGATTTTCAATGTCATGCAAAGAGCAGTGTGCCCGGGTGAAAATGGGTTAGTGGGGAAAATTGAACTTGGAAAAGTTAGAAAATTAGGGCAACCAACCATTTTATTACTTTTAACTGCTGACACAATCTAAGGTCATCCAAACAGGGATTTTAAAAAGTAGGGACAAAGTTGTGATCAAATGAAGCATGAAAGCATCAAACTAGTGATGCATTATTGTTGTCAGTAGTATCAGAGTGATGTTTGAAAATGAGGTATAGTTTACATGATGAATTATAAATGTTTAAGCTATTGTAAACTTAAAAGCTTAGCAGTTATACTGCTACATATTTTACAATTATATTTCACATAACATCCCTTTTTCTCAAAATGACAAAATAATCTGGAATACCAATTAACATATTAAGTAGATCCTCCCCATCATTGAACAGTGATTGCTCTGTATGACATGGACTATATTAATAGGTTTGATGGGTAAATGTAAATGTAATACATTTTCATGTGCTATCTCTATCTCTCTCTCTCTCTCTCTCTCTCTCTCTCTCTCTCTCTCTCTCTCTCTCTCTCACTCTCTCTCTACATACATACATACATGTACACACACACACACACACACACACACACACACACACACACACATATATATATATATATATATATATATATATATATATATATATATATATATATATATATATATATATATATATATATATATATATATATATACATTTTACTATGCAATTTCGCAATAAATGACACAAGTAAAAAACATGCTTGTACAATAAATGTACAATTTTATGTACAATCCATAAAATGATAATCTATGGCCAATAATGACTAAATCGCTAATCATATCGCCCTAATGTTTACACCATGTATAAACATGTGTGTAAATAAATAAATATTTCATGCCGAAATATTTTTTTTGAGTCTTAAACTAAGATATACATATACATAAAAAGTAGTATTAATTTTAGATTTTAATAAAGTCACAAGTTTTATTATTTTTTTCCACTCTTATTTCTAACAATGATTTTTCCATACATATGATGAAAACACAACATTTAAGATTACAAAATTACATCAAACAGAGAAAAATAGTTTTATACAGAAACGTGAGCTAAAAGTATGTTTAATACTTACTTAAAAGTTGTTATTATCAAAAGATACTTTTAATTTGACAAATAAGCGTCATTGCAACCCATATTCTAATTTATGTAATATGGCTGTATATACAAAAAAAAAGCCAATATTGATCAAGAGCTGACTATTGTTCAAATCTGCAGAATCCATGCATCCAGGAGCAGGACTTTATTTTCATTTTCACACTATGCAACTAGGGAAATCCTGAGGCAGGCAACAATTTTACCATTATCTTAAATGGGGATGGGGGCAGACACTCCAAAGACACTGAGTGTAGTGTAGTACACACTTAGAACTCTGAGACAGAGAGAAAGAGAGAGAGACAAATGTGATGGAAAAAAGTAAAGAAATAAGCAAGGAAGAGATATGCACCTGTAACTGGCTGTATTTTAATAACTTTGGAGAGTAGAAATCAGAGTAAAGGATTTGTAAAATAAGACCAATGACAACAGCAGAGCTCCACCAAGATATGTGGTTTTATTCAATTTAAATGTTTAAATGCTATGTCATTTAAAATTTTAATTAAAATGTTGAATACTGATTGTGGTTTTATAGAGGTGCATAAACTGCATAGTAAAAGCTTTATTAAAACACTGACACAGATTCGCTCACCAATTGCACAAACCTATCAACTTCGGCTAGAGTGGAAACTCAGAATGATACCAAATTAAGAGCCATTTGGGAGACGTGTGAGTCTTGTCAGCATTCCATGTCTACTCGTAGTGTCTACTGTGCTGATTTCCACTTTTAGGAACATCAGACCATCACATGAGTTTAATGTGTGAACTTAGGTTCGGGATCAAAGATAAAAATTGGAAAAAGCTTTGATCTCTAGCTTGTTATTAATCCCACTGTCTCTTTCGAGTCATTAAATCTCTGTATTGGCTGCTTCATCTAGTGAAGCAACTTTTAAAAGTAAAACCTCACAGTCTTTCAGAACCTCTCCATTAAACAACATAAACTGCTAGATGTAACGTATAAGGCAACAACTAGATATTAGGTGTGCAACAGCCGATGTTCTAACAACCCAAAAGCACTCCAGGAAGTTTCAAGAGCTTGGTTTGAATGCTTGGGTTCTTGGTTATCTTGCAAAACATTTTACATATTTACTATAGTTCATTTTGAACTCATATCAAAATCTGCAAATACCCCCTTTTTAAGCTACTTGGGTGGGGTTTGATTGGTACTCTGGCCTTTATGTCATAAGATGTACAGTTCATGAATGAAAAAAACAAATGCAGTGCAGACTGAAGCTCTTACCAAATGACCATTAGATGCCAGGATAACAAAGAAATAAATCTGCAAACAGAGATTGTGTTTTAGAATTGTCACAAACTGCTACAATAACTCTGCTTACTTGTGCACCACTTGCAAAATGTCTTGTTTTATTTCAAGTACAAAAAATGTAGACACTAAAATAGGAATAAAGAAACAAATACTTAATTAATCCCCACAGGGAGAATTCATAAGTCTGGCAGCACCTAATAATCATTAAAAAAAGTTTTTTCGTCTATAGAATTGGCAAATATAGAATGAATGTTCTCTCAGCAACTTACAAGCACTGCAACTATGGGTAAATATTAAAATATCCCATATTTGTTCCAACATCCCTGTCCTGTCGCTGTAGACTTAAATGGGCAGATAGACATAATGGTCTCAGACTCTATTTCTTCTAGATATCCTCCTAAGACAAAGGGAAACAACTACTTAAACCCAAAGACCAGACTCCATCAGGTTTGTGTGAAAATCCTTGGTCAAAAAAAAAAAAGCTAAACAATATCAGCATGTTATAGGACCAGCTTGGCAATTGAACTCGTAATAAAGCATTCCCATAAAGAACCCTTGCATCTTTTACAACAACAACAACAACAAAATACTAAGAAAAGTAAATAGGTTTCTACAACTGGCATGATGGGCAAAGACATGTCAAAAAACCTACTATATAATACAGCTTGAAGCAATATGGCACCAGGCAAACTAATGCCTTAATATAGATAAGTTTTACTTTTTAGTGTTTAATTCAATTCAGTTTATATATCCAGTGTCAAATCTCAAGGCATTTCACAAGAAAAAATCAGGAGAGACATCAAGTCAGTTCAGTCTGGTCGTTCAGACTGATTAAAATCAAATTAAAAACATTGCAGTTTGAACCAAATTATTACACAATGCAAATAAATGTATGTCTAAAGAGCCCCATCTTGATGTTTTAATAAAGGCTTAATTCTGTGTGCATAATTTGTGATGGTGGGCCAGGGATTAATTATTGATTAGGTTTAGCTTTTAATTGACAACTATCTACTGAATGAAAAGTTAAACATGTTTTCTTTCTTCTTTTATTTACAAATACATGTTTTGCCCAAATCTGACCTGTGTTGTAGTTTGTGTGTCCCACCATGACTAATTTCTTTGTGTTGGAACCCTTCACAGAGTCTTTGTGCACTTTGTAATGCGACTTCAAATGTCCTCTGCTTTGCAATCAGAATGCACGCTGTGGTTCTGCCTTCATAAGCACGACGAAGAAAGTTGCAAGCCTTGGGATCCTGCTTAATCTCGGCATCTCACAGAACACGCTAGTCAACGCAACACAAGTCCCTGATATAGTATTCAGCTTTTGAATTCTGCTGACACGACCCTGCAGACCCTCGAGGACAAAAACAAGTTTTATCAGCAACGAGTCACAGCGTGGTGATTTATTTTTTTTCATTTACCAGTGCAGGTTGCTAAAGCTCAGATTGACACAAAAACCATCAGATGACAAAATGAGATCTTCATAAACTGCTGCATAAAGAACAAAACGTACTGCGGCAGCGGTTAATCTGTCTGAACTCTAAAGAAGTTTGATTAATCAAAATTAATAACGATTTGACTTAAATATGAGCATTTGCAACTTTACAGAGGTGTAGTTGCATAGATGCTGTGTACGCAGTGTACTTTGAACTTCCCGAATGCCTCTTGGAGAGGCAAATAACATTCCAGAGCCGCTGACAAAGCTGTATAGTTGCAGAGAGGGTAGTCAAGGGGAACCAGATGTAATCTTGTGTTTTTTTCTCTGTAATCTTCTTTGTACTGCACCAGACTCAGATGAACGAGCATTATTCAACTTGTATCACAGTTTGTAATCCCTTCAGTATAACGTATCATTATCACTAAAGGCAGAGCTCTTTGGCTAGGTTACTCATACTTAGGCTTTTGGATAGATTGTCTTTTTCAGACTTGAATATGTGTGGAGCCTTCTTCGTGTGCTCAAGCTGAACTCTGAAATACATTTGGGTCAAATGCTAACAGCAAAGAGACTGGGACGATTTGGCAGATGGAAATCATGCTGTAGATAAATAACAAGCACATCATCTCTTAGTGAAGAATGAATAATTAGAACAGACGGATAGGGTGTGCTGTGTGAATAGAAACGGTGTTTTTGATGATTGCATAACTAACTCAGACTGCACAGTCAGCAGTAGATACAGTGCTTTTGAAGTAATTGAAACCAGCTTTACAGGTAAAGAGTTCTGGTCATTTTGCTTTTATGATTGGGCAAAGGAACTCCATCCATCCATCCATCCATCCATCCATCCATCCATTTTCCGACACGCTTATCCCTTGTGGGGTCACGAGGGGTGCTGGTGCCTATCTCCAGCTGTCTATGGGCAAGAGGTGGGGTACACCCTGGACAGGTCGCCAGTCTATCGCAGGCAAAGGAACTCATTTTCCTGAATCACAGTTCTTAAAGGACTCAAGCATTTTCAGTTCAATGTAAAAACACACGAGGAATCACACAGGAAAGACTTCCTGCAAGATTTACTCAATATGGCTAAACTGTTTAGCAGTAGTTTCGGATTATTTTATAATCTTCCCTCACTGTAAGGATTTTTTTTAGGTTATGAGAGAAGTTCTTATGGTGCTTTGGTCTCTTTGCATGTTGGTCAGATGGGCTCTATAGGCAACTGAAGTACCGACTGTGTGAAAATCTTTCCTAGCAACTTTCTATATATGGCAACTGCATGCTCTACCCATTCATGTATTGGTTTCCTCTTGTTACTGCCTTAAGGCACTGCCTGCTTATCTTTCTTCACTTTTAATTCAAACTTTCCAATATCAGTCCCTCATTCAAACCCCTTGGGCTTACTGTTTGTAAAGCATGACTCCCAAATGCTCCTCTTTTTTACACTCTGTCTATGCCACGACCTCTTTGTGGAGCAGTCACTATTTTCAATACCTTAAATTCTTAAGGAACAATTAAAGCTGTGAGCTGCGTTGGAATGGTCTCCACACCTTAAAGCTGCTCTGGCATGTGTCTTGACAGCACCAGTTCATCTCAATGTCTCCAGTGAGCCTGCTGCTCACTTCTGCACGTCACCACTACGTATCACTGTAAACAAGCCTCAATGTTACATGCAGTCAGGCTCAGCTCATCTCTGGTGAGAAGTCTTCAAAAAACCTCTCTGAAATCTGAACTTCCTGATGGAAGTTGTAGTCACTTTCTGTTTGGTGGCGAAGGATTGATGAAGACTTTCTTTAGTATTTTAAAAACTTCATTTTAAAGCTCGTCTGTTATCAGACAAGGTTTGAAACTCATACAGACTGTCAGGGAAAGTTAGTCACCACAGAAACTTGCAACTCTGTTCTCAGCGGGCAAAGCTATCATGAATTTACCACAGCTATGTGTTTAACAGTAGGACATGAGGAAGCACACAACATTTTCTGTGGATCTGAAAATGTATCATGGAGATATAGCAGTTTTAAATATTATAGGGGTCACAGTTACTTGAGAAATATCAGCCAGATCCATTTTGGAGCAAATTGGATAACGCATGTGTGAGCAAACCAGCAAACCATATGTGAAACGTGAGACATAAAAGATCGCCACATCATCACGCAGCCAACAGTCATTGTTCAGAGTAGTACTCAACATCACATTGTTCTGTGTCATCATATACAGCTTCACTAAGGAGTGAGAGTGCAAAAAGTGGAGGACATGGACTAGTGAAGCAATTCCCTTCTTGTTTTAAGTAAGTAGAGCTAAAGTGATGTCAGCAGATGACCATGTGAATATGGTCAATTCTGGTCTGTGATCACACACAGAAAGTTTGGCGCAGCTCTTACCTTGTGTGTGGAAGTTAATACGCCTTAGTCTTTTATGACAATAAGTCAAATTTTGAGAATTGGCCACACCCACATGGTTTGCTGTAGCAAGAAGCTTTTGAGAAATATTTATCTCTGATGGTTTAATACTACCCTAAGTCATTATAAAGTCTATAAATTAAAAACTGTAAGGCAAAGCAAGGCAAGTTTATTCCATCCATCCATCCATCCATCCATCCATCCATTTTCCAAACCGCTTAATCCCTCATGGGGTCACGGGGGTTGCTGGTGCCTATTTCCAGCGTTCACTGGGCGAGGGCAAGTTTATTTATAAAGCAAAATGATTCAAAGTGCTGTAGGATGAATTTGCTCAGATACATGCGTAAAAGACACAAAATGGCATATTTGAACCAAACTGGTCAACCTCCTGTAGGATTTGGACAATGGCTTATAGGGATTTTTTTGTGGGTCTTTAGACACAACATAGATATCCTCGGTTTGGGGTTGATTATTTTAATCTTTGTAGGGGGTTCTGTAGAGCTATTTTTTCCATACCCAACATTTCTTTTTGTCCAAATATCTTTTAGAGGTTGGAATAGTATCCAACATGTTCGGTTTGGTGCAGATCTGATGATATGTGAGGAAATTAGTGCCACATGACACTACGTCAAACTTTGCCACAACCACACCTTCCAGCAAAAATGCCAAGTGAGACTACTTGGCTATCACTCTTCTGACACAATGTTAAGTGATTTAGGTCAAGGAGGTCAGAGAGGGACTATTACAAATGAAAAAGTGCCTTCCTGTTCTCATGGGGCAGAGTTCAGATAATATCAGCATCTGACCACATCGTATTGCTGAGCACCTGAAATGAATCAGTCACACCAACACTGATATAATTATCGTTGTTAACTTTTTATGTGAAGGTTACAGCTTTTTTTAAATTTTGTTGCAAAAAGGCACAGTTGAGGCCTGGCATCGCCCCCTAGAAATGCTCATTTTGACCACTTGTGATCCTCAATGCCTTAAGGGGATACTGACAAAATTTGAAGCCAATACCTCAAAATCCTTCGGAGGAGTTTGTCAAAGTTTGATGTATAATCTGAAAAACCCTCAAAAAATATGACCAACTTGCTTGCTTTTAGAACATACCTCCAACAAACGTTTTGGAGGGTTCTTTTTGTGTACCAAATTCCAAATCTCCAGATTATGCCAATTCGCCTGGCAGAGTTTAGGGAAAAGCAGTTTTGCCATACCCCCTTTGAGGTCCATAAAAATAGGGCTGAATTTTAGGCAAAACTTTGTGAGTTTTGGCATATGTTGATTTCTTCAAAAACCACTTTGTTTCGGGGAATAACAAGAAACATTGATATTCCAACAGGTATTCAGGTATTTGATGCTTGGATCTAAATATCTTAGATGAGTTAATGTGTCTAATCATAGAAGATTTCTCATTTTACAATACAGATGGTTGTCTGCTAAACCCCGTACCCATCATTTTGCTTGGGCTCTGGAGCTGTGTGCGCTGATGACTCGCTTTCAATTGTCCCTGAAGACAGTGTGTAATTTGAGCCAAGTCGCATTTGTGTTATCAATCTGTCACCAAAGGAAGGATTCTTAGGTTCTATAGTACTCATATGGAAAAATATGGACGCTACCAGAAACTTTTACTTACCTTAATATGTTCTAAATCTTTCAAATTTCACACATGGCTGTTGCGTTCAGATACCAGCCCCCCCCCCCCCCCCCCCCCAACCCTACACCAAACACGTATTCTTCAGTATCCCCTGATTTTAGCTAAATCTAAGTATAAAAAAAGTTTATTTCAAGCACTTCAATTAAATCAAATAAACATAAGCAGTGGGTTGTGTCTATCTAAAAGCAATAAGAGAGCATGTTTTTTTTTTTTTTTTTTTTTTTTTTTCTCAGCCTAATCCATTTTACAATACCAGACAGGTTGTTTTTACTAGTTATCAAATGCCTATCCTTGTTCAAGAGTTGGCTAGTTGTATCGCACAAGGATGAATAAAAATATGATATCGTATATTGCAATATCAAAATAGAAACAACAGTAAATTTTTAAGCAATATCTTTAAGCAACTCTACTCCAACCATTCCATGTGTGGATAACTTAAAGCTATAATGTACTGTAATGATTTGAAGAATATTGTACATCTTCTTTCATTCCCATTTTTGTTGTAAAACATAATATTTTTGTCCAACTGTTTAACAGTGGGTCAGCAATACCAGTGCAAACCTTATAATTAAGCATTTTAGACAACCCACAAAGATTTTTAAGGTTCTTATATCCATATACTCACTATGCCAAAGGTCTGTTGGTGTATTCTACCGCATGGAATACAGCACCTTACACTTTGGCCTGCTATCATAAGTGCTAAAAACAATATAACACCCTTTGACATGTCTTAATGAATACATGTAGATTTTCAACAGCAAAGAAAGAAAACTTGCATATGGAAAGGTGCCACGATGGGTGCATGGACTAGTAACCCCTGTGTGCAGTGACAAAGAGGAAGCAATTATCCTCCCAATGTTGTGGAGCATCACATTGAGTTATTTGTGGCATCAAAGTGTATAAAAGCCTTTAATGTTTACATCATATCATCTATGATAATGATACTATAGTACTGTATCAATGACATCCTACATCCACAGGTTTTACCTCCGTTAGAACAGCACCAAGAGTCTTTCCAGTGAGACACCATCCATTCCCAGATATTACATCTATTCTGGACTGTCTTTATAATGTTGAGTTCCTCAAAACATTATACAGTCAATCCATTATGCATCAATCCAAGTCATCTGTGTGTGGCATCAACTTAGACAACTCAACCCCAATCCAGTGGAGATCTTCTGGATCTCAAGAGCCAATACTGGATGCTTTGACAAATGTGTCCTTTGAGTGAGGTCTTTCCCCAGAGGTGATAGCAATCAAAACATAAATGTGTATTGTTTCTTTTATTGAAAAGGGTACATAGAAACTTCTTAAATTATGCAAAATTTTGTAGGAACACTAAAATTCTGTGTGCCAAAGCTTAATTTGAATAGGGGTGCTATGACTTTCCATCTATAGTGGTGCACATCAGTGCGTTGAAAATGTGTTGAAAGTCCACATGCAGGGCTCTTTAGCGTCCATCAGCATTAGAGGAGTAAGGAGTGAGAGTGTGCTACACTTGAGAAAGCTTTTATTGATATTTGAATTCTAAGCCAAATGGAACATCTGAAAAAAAAAAGGATGAGTTTCAATAGGGATAAAGTAGAGGTGCAAAGTACCCCACAGAGGGAACACATCTTAAGTGATTTGAGGAGATGAAAATGAAACAGTGAAAAGAAAGTTTTTTTTTTTCTCGTTATGGGAAGTAGAAGCCACAGCAGCTGTGATTGACACATTCACACCGACCTGTGCAATTGAAGGATTTGAAGGAGGTGAGGAGAGCGACTGCACCCATCATCACAGGGTTACGGTCAGCTGAGAGGAATGTTTTTTCAATTTTGCTTCTTTTCTTCCATTTTGCCTGCTCCTTTAAGATCCCTCTGCCCTCATTCCCCTCCCTCCAAATTTCAGCTCTATTCATCCCTGGTGCTCTCTTTCTCTTAACCTCCACTCAGCTTCCTCTGCTTTCATCTTGGTGCTTGGTCCAACTTGGACTTGACTTCTCTCCCTCAGTACTCCCCACCCCTCTCTCTCCAACCATTCCCAGTCTGTCTACCTGTTTGCCTCTCTCATTTCTTTCATCTTTCTCCCCCCTCCTCTCTTTCCATCTGTTTTTTTCTCTGCTGATTTTTCTTCAATTCCCTTCTAACTATGCCTTTCACAGGATATCCTTGTTGTGACTCAGAAACTTGGCTTGTATTCTTTTTCAATAGGTCTTCCCCTTATTTCTTGAATCATGTAAAATCTTTGTTCCTTTCCCTGCTCTACTGTTTTCCTCCTATTGATCTTTATCTACCTCCCTCACTTTTAAAGGTGCCAGCGCAAAGCACTGAAGCAACTTTATGTTGCGAAAACTACAATAAAACCTGAGACTAAGATGAAATTATATACACAGACTTTTAATAGTTGCGAATTAGGTAATTTATATAAAATTAAAAATATAGATGCCAAACATGTCCCTAAAGACACTAAAGACTTTTCTTGAACAGTGAAAAAAAGAAGTTCACTTTGGTGTTCTTTGCAATACAAACCCCTTTCAAATAGGTCATGAGTGTTGGACTTTAGTGAGAATCTCAAGACCTTCTGTTTTTTGAACATCTTCATACTTTAATTGTTCCACTTGCTGAAATGTTCAGTTTGGAGTGTGATTCGATGTAGTATGGGTTTTAGTCTTGTGGAAAACTCAGAAACCTTTTGCGCATTGCTTTTAAGCAGTAGGCAAATTACACTTTCCATTTTAATAAAGTGGAAGCTGTAATTTCTATTTTCATTAAGGCAGACAATTTACGCCTAAAAAGTTGGCATTTTTGTCTAG
This sequence comes from Fundulus heteroclitus, assembly GCF_011125445.2. Taxonomy (NCBI): domain Eukaryota; kingdom Metazoa; phylum Chordata; class Actinopteri; order Cyprinodontiformes; family Fundulidae; genus Fundulus; species Fundulus heteroclitus. The sequence continues at coordinate 22,422,473 of NC_046370.1, forward strand.
TTTCATGTACTGTTGTATTTGATATTGTCAAATTAAAATTGGTTGGAATCGCCATAGCAACCTGTGACTTCACATTTCATAACTTTCTGTTTATTAAATTGCCTAGCTGTTTTTTTTTTATATTGATCCATCATTGTTTCTCCTACCTTGCATATCTTTGGTAATTGGGTGATTTCTCTTTAGAACTAATTACATTGATAATTTAATGAGAGGCTTGACAGATAAGCTGTATTGGCACACTTCAAATTTTCTTTTAAAATATTCTAGTCTTTTATTTCTTCCTTTACTTTTTAGTTTTGTCTTACTCTCCTTTTCTCATTTTCCTCCTTCTGTCTCTCCTTGCTGTAAGTCATCGGAGGTTAAATAAAGGGGAGGTTATGAGAGCCTTCCTGTCTGAACCCTATCCATCACACCGCCACTTAATACTAACAGCTGTCGCTGAGAGCCCGTTAGTGCGTGTCTCTGAGTCTAAGAACCTTTGTGTGGACTCAGACCCTGTGAGTGTGTACATGTAGGATTTTTTCCAAATATGGCATTGGTAATTGACAGAAGCTTTACAAAATGTTAATGTGATGCTCGGGCATCAGCGCAGCATGTTTCTCTCCGCTCTGCTGAAACTGAATTATTTTCTGCGTGTGTGTGAGTTCTTTCGGGCATTTCTGACAGCGAGCAGGCTTTTCGCCTCAAAGCCTCTCTGAATGTGAATGAGGAGTGTGTCAGACACACACTCACTTATACAAAAGAGGACAAACCACTACAGCTACTGCTGCTCATACAAGACTGTTATTTTGTGAGACAAGAGGGGTGTCCATCAAGCACCAAGAGCTGTCACATACAGAACTTCTGAAATGGAGCTGCCATTCTGGTAAAGATAGTGCCCTGATGGAAACAACAAAGTGTTCCACCATTTTCCTCTGTGTCTTCCTGCCTCTTATTTTTCTTGACACCATTTTCTCCTTTTAACTTCACATTTTTCAGATATGTTCCTTTCTATCACTTCTCCTTATGTGTTCTAAACAAAACTAAACGTTTTTTGTTTGTTTTGTTTTTTTACAAAATGTTGACTTGTCAGCAACAATATACAGTGATATTCATAAATTCTAATTTTATTTACAATATAAGCACCAAAAAGGTCCTTGGGTTGATTCCTAGCGTGTGGCCTTTTTCACCTGGAATTGCCCATTCTCCCTTTGAATGTGTGGATTATTTCCAGGTACAGCGACTTCCTCCCAAAGTCAAAAAAGGTGAAGGTTAACTGGTCTCTCATAGCCCATTGCTGTAAGTGTGTGCATGCTTTTCGTCTAGTGCATCCATGTAGCCCTGTGATGGGCTTGTGACCTCTCCAGGGTGTACTCCAACTCTCAACCAATAAGCCATGGACACAGGTGCTAGGCACTCCCTCAAGAATAAGTGGGTATAGACATTAATGGATGTTTCATATCCTTGTTTTAGCACAATATTATGTGTATAATCTGATCATTGATTTGGTGGGGGGAGGGGGGGGGTTGTTTCTGTTTTTTTTTTTACTTTACCCTATATTATTAATGTAATGGATTAAAAAATACACAACGATCAAATCATAATTAAGGAAGAATTACACTACAATTACATTAATAACCACAAACATTATTGGTCAACTTTTTTAGAAACTTAGACAAGTAAACGTCAGAACATATCAAGGTAAAATGAAAACATAACGTTAATATTTCAAACACTAGCCGCATCCTGATATGCATGTGAAACAAAAAAAGGAAAACAGAAAATAATCATGAACTAAATCAGTGTTTTCATCTCTTTGAAAATAATATAAGTTGACTCCTCTGTTCTCAGTTAAAGGAAGATACGAAAGGCTAATCCTTGACCAATCTTTTATTCGTGATTTCCTGCAGATCACTTCAGACTTTTTTGTAGCTTCTCTACCTGGTTCATGTCAGAACACTCTGATCACACCAATAGCAAATCCAAACGGACCATTTATCAAGATGCAAAATGGAAGAATTGCCCATTTCACCCTAGTAAATGTTAACACTTGAATAGACATATATTTGGTTCAGTGGAACATATTGATGTGATCATAGACTCCTTATCAATATATCACCATTCTGGGGCAACTGGTTGCAAAGCATTGGCATTGACACAATCTGACATTAGCACACCAAGATTATTTGCCAGGAAAGATAATACAAACCAGACATAATAGCCAGGTAACATTTGTGCTTGATTTTGAACGTAGATTGAAGCAGATTGTCAAAAGCAGAAGTGTTGACAGTCAAACTAAGTGGACCCAAAGGGCAGCAGAACAAACATGGAGCCATCACAAAGAGTGTTAAATTTAATAATAAACTGAAACCTAAAAGCCACAGCGCTATCAACGGGGTGACAAACAGATAAATCCAGTGGGGAAGAAACAGAAACCAGGAAGCTAAATACAACTAGGAAGTAATCTGCTGAATGAGAATCTGGTGAGTACTAATAAACGGGATACCAAATAAATGGGGAGGAAGAGAACACTTTGCAGGGGCTGACATGAGGATGGTATGAGACAGAAGTAAACGGTACACAAAACATACTAACTGAAAGAAGCACTCTCCAAGGAACCTTAAAACTAAGAAATAATCAAACACCTTGGGATCGTGACTTTATAATTACAGCCAACTTCAGAAATAAATGAATACTTGTATGAACCTGTGGTCATGAGAACAGCTGCATTTCACATTGTAGAAAACATGTAGTGGTACTTTAGCTCCAATGATATGAGAAATACATTGATCAAGCGTCCCCCCCGCGCAGTTCTTACAATAAATTGGTTGGGCACTCACTCTTGAGTAAACTGGCAACTATCCTAAATGTTTTCCACTTGTGAATAATCTTTTCTACTTTAGAATGATTGACTGCATATAGTTTGGAAATTGTCTTTTCAACCTTATTAGTGATATATAATATACATAATCTGGTAATAATAGTAATTAATTAAAGAATAATTACAAAAGGACATTTTAAATAACATTACCGGTTTCCTAATATTGATCCTAGGCAAAATTGCGTACCAATTTGGGAACAATTTTTCTTAATAGAAACTATGTCAATATATCCAGTATGCTGATTGCCCAAATGGCTAACACCAGGATATGAAATTTTGGCGCAGGCTTGGGTTGTTCACTATCATTTTTGCAAGAGTAAAAGTCCTTATCTTCCAGGAGGAAAAAGTATTAGTGCTAAATCTCTTTTTTCTTTTGCCTCTGGAAAGCTTGTTAGCATTTAGGAAACTATTGGAGTTATGAAATGATTTTTTAGAATTGTAGACCTGGTTTGCTTTGTAAGTGTAGAACATGTCAGCTGTTATGCATGACTTAACTACTGCCTGTACTGAAAGCCTACAAGATCCTTCACAATTTGTACTTAAATACTGAAAACATCCATTATTTTATCCTTCTCAATTGTTAATTTCTCAACACTAAACTACTAATAGGTTGGAAGATACAACTGAGCAGTAAAAAAAACGAAAAGAAAACAACAACAACAACAACAACACACACAGCAGTGTTTCAGTGCAGAAACTAGTATTTTACAATTATTGATAGGAGGATTGCCACTGGGGCCAAATCTGTTTTGCTAGATGCTGACTGCTCATCAAAAAGTCTCCAGTGTACAATACCAGCTGTCAGAAAGTAGCTCCTGCACTCTAAAGGCACTCACCCCACCAGTCAGAGGCCTTTTCTCATCAGAACTGCCTGTGGGATAGTGGCTTCTGCAAATTCCAGCGTCGGATTTCTACTTGTACAGCACAGGCTGGCTTCAAAACAAGCTGGCAATAGACAACTGCAAGTGGATATCCTTTTTCATCACATAAAATTGCCAGCTTTGGAGGCTTGCCCTGCTGGTGTTTTCTCTGCTTCCTTAATTGCTCTTCGATCACTGATTACCACCTGAAGACTATCTTGTTACCTCCTAGACATATACAAAGTACTGGTCAATTAGCATCCTCCATTGATTAAGAAAGGAGTTTAGCTGGATAAGTAAAAAGAGACAAGACAAACACTTAAGAGGATTTTTTTTTTACAACACAGTTTTGGACTCTGCAGCTGGAATTCTGTAATTGGTGGTTGGTTATTGTCTCTGTGGGATGTGGAAAATGTTTTTTAATCAGCTCACGAGCCTTCGGAAAAAAACAAAAAAAAAAAACGCAGCTGCTCGTTTCCTGGTGCAAAAGTGGACATCAAACACAAGAGCCCGGCTAGGAAAACGGCAGATTAAACGGAATTCTAATGATGAGAAGCTGTGATAAAATGCACTGATGCTTCTGAAAACAAATCATATGCAGAGATGAACGATAAGGCTTGATAATTAGATCGGCTGCTTGCACTTATAAGATCAAGAGTGCTCCTCCATGCTTCGTTAAGACTTAAAGTGCAACCATTTCCTATCATAATCTAGAGAGCAACTGACACGATGGCGGGGCTGCACGGGTTTTCAGAGAGCACATATTTTCAAAGAATCACTGGACAGTACTAAGAAAGGAATGCTAAACAATGTTTTTTTTTTTATTTAAAAAAATTTTGATAAAGCTAAAAATTGCTTTGGGTAGAAATCATTGTCTTACTGAAGTGGTTGTGTGTTTGGTACTGAGAAACATTAGTGCATCGTTACTGTGTCAAGATGCATCCTGTTGGCACACATTGCTGTTTGAACAGTGGCACAAAAGATAGCACACAAGCCAACTTTAAAATGAGGTAAAAGTGTTGCTTGTGTCACGTCAACTGTGATGAGGCAGCATTTCATTTACAAAATATCCATTTCTATGCATAACAATATGTAACTCATGCACGGCCACTGAATAGTTATGTCCACCAAATGTGACATAAATACTTTTAGTGAAATTAGCTATACTGAACCGACATTTTTATCTTGCAAGTGACATGAAAATGTCATATTAAATAAATTAAGACAATTTAAAGAACAATAAATGTATGATAAAATACTTCAGTAGATAGTTTAGATGTGGTACAGTGGAAACATTTGGCGTATCACATTATCAGATTCATGTAAATATGTTTGAGCCTGTATTGATTTAGCAATACAGGCTCATTTTGATCTGTATAAAAACAGATAAAAACTAAACACTAAATTATTTTATTTTATTTTTTTTTTGGTTTAGCATTAGGCACAAAGCAACTTTGTAGGGTTCAGGGAAATTTAAGTTACAAGACATATTGTGACTTTGATCTATTTAAAGGTGTTCCAGTCTCAGAGAGTTTTAGGTGCACCATGGCTCCAGTGGTTAAAATTATGGCCGTAGAGCTAGGAGGTCAACATTTAATGCATTGGCTTGGGCCTTTCTGTGTGGAGTTTGTATATTTTCCCAGTGCCTTCAATGTTTTTACCAGGTAGTCCAGTGTTTTCCTATGATCCAAAAAAACAAGCTCACCTATGCTTTGATATCCAAAAAATGTTTGCAAAACAGCAATAGGGTTGATTCCTTCCAATTATCACCTCAATCCTCACCTCCATACGGGTGATTTAAACATCGCTCTTTTAAGCCAGGCCAATATCAACCCTAACGGATCCCCATTGCAGAGGCGAGGACCAGTTTCGGTCCTATTTGCAGGCCTACAATAACCTTAACGACTCCCCATTACTTAGGGGGTGGACCTGTTTCGGTTCAATCTGCATGTTTTCTGAGCCATTACAAGGCCTTTGTTGGGCAGTACTATAAAGCTTGCAACGCCACACTACTCCAGACATTTTGAATTGAGAAAGCTTTCTGGATAGGAAGCGAAATGTCTTCAAACTTCGGAAAAAAGTCCAGTTATTTTTTTTTTTTTTTACTTTTTTTGGAAAAACAATAGAACCTGCAGGTTCACTCATCCTAAAACCAGGTTTCTTATAATCCCAATTTGAAGTGAACACCGGCACTGACAAACAAAACCAATATACAGATAAATAACCCCATTTCAAGGTTAAACTAACACAAGAGTGTTTCACAACCCAGAACTAATGTGAAAACACATGGCACCAGGTATTGTGGGAAAAAAAGATGACGACATCAGGGTGAAAGCTGGGCCTTGGTTTCTGCCTTTTAAGTGGATACTACTTTACAACACTATACACCAGCAAAATAAGTATTGTTGCCAATTAAATACACCATAATGTCAGAAAGATAAGGTCCCTTGGCTCTGCACACATGGATTTGAGAAACATTCCAGGTTTAATATAAAGGCTTTGATTTTGCATCGGCTCGACCTTTGTAGCTACAACAGCTTTAATATTTTGGGAAATACTTTTCTCAAGGATTCTGAGTGTGTTATAAGAACAACTGACATTCTTCTAGAAGCCAGATGTGAGGTCAGACACTGATGGTGGGTAGGATGAGCTTTCCAATAGTCTTTACTCTAATTCATGTCCAAGTTTTTATATGAAGTTGAGGTCAGGGCTCTGTGCAGGCCTGTCAAGATCCTCCACACCAAACCCTTTGTTCACCAAATTTAACACTCCACAAAATGCAGTCAGAAAATGCCAAACCCAGGCTCATCTACTGGTACATTGCACAGGGAAGCATGACTTTGTCACTCTTAAGAGCACGTCTCCACTGCTCTTTATCTAATCTAACGGACACATAAACTTTCCACCCAAAACTCCCATAACAGACGTCTAAAGCTATCATCTCTGCAGAGTTGGCAACCTCTGCTCAATGTGTTCCTCAACATATGCTTTCCGCCATTACATGATTTCTCCATGACCGAAATGCTGTAGTTCCTAATTGCTTCCTCATTGTTATAATACTGTGAGTTGGCCAAGATATGTCACACTTAGTTTTGATGACATTTTGTGAAAGGACCAATTGTACAGGTGGCATCCTATTGGTGCCACACAGGGGTTCATTAAGCTACTGAGACTGGCTCTTTCACAAACATAGACCTAGGCAGTCTTCATACCTAGATGCTTATTTTTATGCACGTTAGACCACAGAAGTGACTACAAAATAACAATGTAATGATTTGGAGGGGTGGCCCAATACTAAGCTTGTGCAACTCTCATGATTTTGGACTGTGTGATTAAACCAGAGTACTGAGGAAAAAACAACGCAATCACAAGAATAACTTGCAAATTACATTTGAACAGGCAACATTCTATCTTTTTCTGAATTGCATTCAGTATAACTGAAAAACAGTATAAAATTACAGAAGATCCCTATTAACCATGCTGAATGTAAGCGTTAACGTTTGCTATTTTTGGACCTTTGACATTCTAATAAGCTCAAATAGACTTTAAAGACTCAGCAGGCTCAAAAGTTTTAAGAATAAAATAATAAGATAGACTTTCTGTTTTTGCAAAGATATGCTAATTAGAGCACAGCTGAATGATAAAATAATACAGGAGGCACAAACTAATGAATGCACAAATTAAAAAGAAGAGCACAAACGCCCAGTATGCTTCCCCACACACATCAGCAAACTAAAAAAGCACTACTTGGGGATATTGTACAAGAAAAAAAATGGTTAACTCACTGAGCCTAATAGAAGCTGGGGGAAAAAGCACAACACTTGACTGAGGTTGATAAAGTGTTGGAATGCCTTTTAACCCTGAATTAAGAAGTTAAACATTAAGACAAAAGGTGAGAGAGTAAAGCAAGCACTTGGAGCTGTGTGACCTTTACCAAATTTAAAGCTAATTGAGAGTGCTCATAAGGATAAGCAAAGGTCAGCTTTGATGACACAAGTCAGAGAACGTATTTCATCTGATTTGCTAATGCCAGAGTGCAAATCTTCCAAGATGAGATGCTGCAGCTCTCAGTCTCCACAAAAAGGCCCATCAGCGAAGCCAAATCAACCATTAATGGGTAAAAAGGATCAGAGATGGCACAGGGTTCTAATAGCAACGCCATACTACGGCTATGTGGAGCTTTACAACAACACAGTATGTCTTACTTCTGAAGATAAAGGAAAAAAATTATTTCCTCTCTTTTTCTATTGTGTCCTTCAGCTTTCATTCAAACAAAAGGCTGTTAGACTTGTGAAATGTTTCATAAAGTATTCAAAAACTTGGTGGTGCTGCCGTTTGCTAAACTAATGCACCAATTCTATCTCCCTGGAACATTTCAGGTGTGGGTGGAGGAGGAGGAATAGTTATATAAAACTAATTCTTTCAGATTGCTGCTTTAAAGAGTATTTTCGTTCCTTTGATATGTCCCAGTGTGCATATCCGACATGAAATCCCACTTCAGAGAGAATTATTTTATCACAAGTCACTGTCCAAGCAGACTAGGTTGAATAGGAATATTTTCCATCAATATTATCCCTCTATGCCAGTAAATTACACACCGTTTGCAGCTAAAAAGGCCTCTCTCTTTCATATCCCAAATGTGAAATCCTGCTGGCTGCAGAACAAGGTAAGCAGGGCTGGGAATTCTCTTCAGAGCCGCTGGAGAATCATGAACAGTGTTTTAACTGCTTCAGCTGCTGTGCTGTGGTTAGTCCAGTAAGCCCTTCTTGGGGAACTGCTGAAAGCAATGGTTCTGGTATAAAAAGAGCAGCAAAAGAACCAAGCGGCAGGTGAAAAACTGAAGGACTGGCCGGGAAGATCTTTTTTGAGAGAGAAGGAAGCCTTTACTCACATTGTGCTCACAATACTGCATCAAACAGTTAACCTGTATCTGTGTTTTAGCTCCTTTGTGGCCTTGATCCTAACCTCTGCCTTGAACACAACAAGGTTAATCATCAGTTTAATTGGGAAGCACTTTAACACTGACCCATTGTGGTGGAAAAGCAAATTCAAGAACTATGGATTGTTTTTGACCCTTCCTGTAAACTAAGATTAGTTTATTTAGCCATCTTTGACCCCCAGCATAGATAATGATTGGCTTAGTGGCATCCGTTTCTAATCAGAGAGCATGCAAAGCAAACATGTGTTCCCTTTTCTCACACGTAATTCAATTTAAACAAAACAGATGTAAACAAGACAACCTGAGTATTTACAAAACGCACTTTTCAAAGTGTGATTTTGTTTGTTATGAAAAAAAATATATATCCAAACCACCCTGGCCGTATGTGAAGAAGGAATTGTCCTATGTCTTGAATCATCAATTAACTGTGATTGACTACATGTAAAGAACAGCAGACATCACTTGCCTCAGATGAGATTAGTGATAATGATTCATGAACAATAAGAAAGAGATTGAGTAAAAATGGCATCCATGGGAGAATTACAGGCTAAAACCCCTGCAGACAACAACAATCACAAATGCCCATGTTGCATTTGCCAAAACACATCTTAATGATCCCCAAGAGCTTCCTTTGGGGAAATATTCAGTAGACTGAAAAGACAAAGGTAAAACCTTTTCAAAGGCCTGTTTCCCTTTACATCTGATATAAAACAAACAGCATTTGAAAAAAAATTGCATTATCTACAGTCATATGTCATATGGTTGTAGTGCGACACTGTGGGGCTGCTTTACTCCTTTAGGACCTGGACCTACCAACACTGACGGAATCAATTAATCTCTGCGTGAAAATCCTGAAAGAAAATATCTGAATATGCATTGTGACCTTATCATTTTGCACACTACCAAGTGTGCCTCGGAATAGCTTAATAGGAAATCCAAAGGAAGATTTTGAAGTTACTCAGTGGCAGGCAGAATAGATCCATGTTTTCATGTTTCTTATGACAAATGCTACCAACCCTCTGATGATTTGCTGAAAAAAATTTAGATTCATGCCAGAAAACATTTACTAATCAACTTTTGTTCAGTTTTAGCAAGCTTTTGTGAACTGTAGCCTTGGTTTCATGTAGCCTGCTGTTATAACCCATTGGTATTGTGCATACAACCTTGGTTTTAATGTGTGGTTAGCTAAATTTGCCTCACTGTCAGCAGACAATTTCTCCTCTGATATTGACAAAGCATTTTTTGTACATGCAACTGCCATCCACCGAACAGTTTTTCTCCTGCAACAGTTCTCTGTATACCTGCGAGATGGTCACCTTAATCCCCATTCTTCCCAATACTGATGGTTGTATAGAACATCAGCATTTCTTCACCATGTCTAGATGCCCTAATCCATTTGGTTAATGCCATGTGATTTGCTGATTTGCTGTGTGTGTGCTGACAAGAAATGAAACAGATGTTGCTAGGGCAGCTGGTGGTGCGGGTAGCACGAATGGCCTTTATGATGATGCCTTAGCCCTTAACACGACCATCTATGGTTTGGCTCCGGCCCATGGACCTTTGCCGCATATCTTTCCCCCTCTCTCTCAGCCCCCTTTCTAGTAAGCCTATTTTCATTAAAGGCCACTAGAACCAGAGAAATGACAAACAAAGAAAGAGGCATCTCTGATAAATTGGCTGGTGACTGTATTTCTGCTTTAATAGTAACATCACAACATGGGGTCAAACACTAGTCCTTAGACTTGGCAGACCATCAACTTTCTTACACACCTTCACTTTCACAGTACATTTGAATTAAGTGTGGTTCAAAGTTGAATTCAAAAATAACAAGTCAAATTATCACTGATCTTACATCGGTTAAGCTAGAATTCAAATCCTGTATTTTAGTTAGAAACACAGGTATGGCATTGGTGTTCTGGTGCTCAGTAGTGCAGTAAAGTATGTTTCCCGTTGATATTGAATGAAAATATAAAGTCAATGAAAATTCAATTTGCCAATTTTTTGTTAGTTTTATTTCTTTTAATTACCTTGATGTGTTATAATTTAACTTGCACACACATAGTCAAATACAACTGCAGGTTTTATCAAGAGCCCTTTCAGTTCTGAAAACAAGAAACCCAACCATCTGAGGAAATCAATAGCCTCACACACAGACACGTAACAAGATGGAAAAGGTTGGAGGTAAAGGGAGTCGCTTTCAGTCAATCATGTGAAAAAGCATCAGCTGTGTGGGTCGGACAAAGAGGTCTTGTCAGAATGAGCAAATAAAACTTTTGCCAACGGCAAGGTGGCTCGATGTATCTTAAATATGTAATGTGGCAACTTCAAGATCAAGCACACTGGAGTGTTAGAGTGGTTGCTGGAAGGAGGGGGGGGGGGGTGTTCAGTGGGAAAGTGCCACACATCAAAGCGCAGCATGCTGTTTGAGGCTTACCTGGAACAAAGCTCCCTTGCACCACCTCCTTGTACGCCCACCATCCTTCATGAATTTTCGGTGGGTTTGGTTGAGCTGTGAGGTAAAGAGAAGACACAGGCAAGGACATCAGCTTTTTATGTGTGAAAGTCAGAGTAAGAAGCCAAAACAATGTCCTGAAGGTTTTTACAGGCATTCGATTCCTTTTCTAAAAAAACACAGAAATCAATTTCAGACGTGCTGTTAAACCAGAAGGAGGCCTCAGCAAACAGAGCCTCAGACGTGGCTTAGGACTTTGTAGCAGTTCTTTTGTGGAGAATACAAGCCCTTAAGTCAGAGCTGCTTAACACTTTAAGAGATTGTCTCATAATAAAAAATCTTTCACAGCATTATGGAAATACCTTTTGTAATCTTGAGTGATTTCCAAAAGAAAGGCTTAGATTAGAGCAAGTTGGTGCAGAATAGTTGAGGTAATGAAGTTACGGTTAAAATATAAAATGTGAGGTTCAACCAGGCATTACCCTGTAAGACATGGGGTTATTGCTTTTTACACCTCTTCCAGTTAATTTCCCATACAGGAAAAGTGAGGTTTAATCACGGTCCAGAGGTCGCCTTGCTTGCTTGGCTTTAATGGAAGTTGAGGTGACCAAACAACCCTCATCTCTCTGCTATCCCTTCACAATAGCCTTGCTGCAGTGAGGCTGGATAGCAGGCTCAATTTCAGATGGGTGAACTGGCTGGACAGAGTCCAGAAAAGGCTATTTAAGCAATATGTGCAGCCACAAAACTGGGCAGCAGCAGTTTGTGTTTGAAATAAGTGTTCACTGACTACATTTCTGATGTGATAAAAGGTGTGCAGCTCTTACTTAAAGGAAGCATTTATGACCACTAAAAATCTATACCTAATTAAAGAACATCACCTTTAACAACTATTGGCACCGGTGGAAAACATTTACAAAAAAACTTTAATATGAATACATTTATTCAGTGAGGGAAAATAATCTAACATTAATCTTACATGAAACCATTTACACCACAGCTGTTAATTATCTTTGGAGCCCTGTTTTGCCAATATGACAGCACTTTGTCTACACTTGTAACATTTTGCAAAGTTAGAGCATACAGAAGGAGGAATCTTTGACCATCCCTTTTCTAAATCTCCCTAAACCACCCAAATTTGTGGCTCTTCTCTTCTTATATATTTTTCTTCAGGCTAGCCCAATGGTGTGAAATGGCCTTGCAAGAAGTTTTTAAATTATATATATATATATATATATATATATATATATATATATATATATATATATATATATATATATATATATATACACATACATGGATTCCTCTGTATAATGAATGTGACCAGGGCGCCGCAGAGAAGCATAGACAGGGTGGGGATACGACAAACAAAGTGACTTCACTTGTTGATCACCATTTCTGCTTGATTCTCTGTCAATCACAATCAGATTTCTGCTTCTTCATATCTCTTAAATCATTGCAACGCAATCACGCAGCTGGTCTATTTTGTACATGGTCACTTAGTATACCATGCTGTCTTTGTAATCAGATCCACCTGCATGTAATGGTTGTATGTAGAGAACACAATATTCAAACCGACACAGAGATGTTCTTATCTTTAATAGTTTATTGGTGATGATGATAGCAGAGAGGACAGATAATGATTCTAACAGCAGGTGAATATTGATGGAAGGAACTGACTTGACAGGATGATGAAACTAGAAAAAAACTTGACCAGAGAATGCCGGCCGATGGCTCACCAGAGCAGGCAGAGTCAGCAGCAGCACTCACAGGAATGTAGAAACGACTAGACGAGCACACAGTCACTGGTAATTCTTCCTTAGTGTGGGTCGGTCATTTACAGAAAACCCTTGAGTTTGGCTGGCTGAGCACAGAAAGACTGGGAGCAACACACAGGAGGTGCAGACAAGATGAGATGTTCTGGCAGGGAGTGGTTGGAAGAGACAGGTATATGTAGGCACAGGAATAGGTGGAATTACTTTGAGGGTAGTTAGTGATAGCAGTGCAACTATTTAAGGTGAATGGGAGGAGTGGAGTACGAAGTTGAATAATCAGTCCAGAAAGTCAAAAAACAAACATCCATCCATCCATCCATCCATCCATTCTCTTCCGCTTATCCGGGGTCGGGTCGAGTGAGTAGCAGCTTCTGTAGGGAGGCCCAGACGTCCCTCTCCCCAGCCACTTGGGCCAGCTCCTCCAAGGGAATACCAAGGCATTCCCATGCCAGCCAAGAAACATAGTTCCTCCAGTGTGTCCTGGGTCTCCCTCTGGGTCTCCTCCCGGTGGGACGTGACGACGGACCCTCCTTTCCAGAACTCCGAAATAGACCTTACCAGGGAGGCTTCAGCGTGTGATTCCTCTGTAGTTGGAACACACCCTCCGGTCCCCCTTTTTAATTAGGGGAACCACCACCCCAGTCTGTCAATCCAGGGGAACTGCCCCCGATGTCCACGCAATGTTGCAGAGTCGCCTTAACCAACACAGCCTCACAACATCCAGAGCCTTAAAGTACTCAGGGCCACCGGGGCCTTGCCACTGAGGAGCTTCTTAACCACATCGGTGACCTCAACACCAGAGATGGGAGAACCCGACCCATAGTCCCCTGACTCTGCTTCCTCAACAGAAGACGTGTTGGTGGGATTAAGGAGGTCTTCAAAGTATTCCGCCCACCGACATACAACGTCCCGGGTTGAGATAAGCAGCACACCACCCCCACTATGGTATTTGTTCTGCACTGCTTCCCCTCCTGAGACGCCGGATAGTGGACCAGAATCGCCTCAAAGCCATGTGGAAGTCTTTCTCCATGGACTCTCCGAACTCTTCCCATGCTCAACATTTTGCCACAGTGAGCAGCTGTGCCGCCTGCCACTTTGACTGCCGGTACACACCAGCTGCTTCTGGAGTCCCACAGGCCAATAAAGCCAGATAGGACTCCTTCTTCAGCTTGACAGCTTCCCTCACTGCTGGTGTCCACCAGCGTGTTCAAGGGTTGCCGCTGTGACATGCACCAACATCCTTGCGGCCACAGCTCTGACTAGCCGCCTCAACAATAGAGGCGCGGAACATGGTCCACTCAGACTCAATGGCCCCCACCTCCCTCGGGACATGTTCAAAGCTCTTCCGGAGGTGGGGGTTAAAGATCCGTCTCACAGGGGACTCTGCCAGACGTTCCCGGCAAACCCTCACAATACGTTTGGGCTAGCCTGGTCTGACCGGCTTCCTCCGCCTCAAAAAAAAACAAACAAAAACCTAAATCATGACACAGCACTGCCATGTGCACAAAGTCAAACTTATCTGCCTCCAATAAAGACATATCAGAATCAATACATAGTGCCTTTTTCTTCCACCTAGGAGGTGATATACAGCTTAACCCAGGCCCACACATGTCTGCCTCTATGAGTCACAAGGAATTACCTACCACTGATCCAGAGCTGAATGTTGGGGATCGGGGAAGTGGCACCGTCGGCACTAGTAGCACTTTCTCCAAAAAACACACAGAACAGTAGCCTGACTGGACTTAGTTATGCCATGAGTACAGCACGGCTAGTGTTAGACCTGAAGTCTTTTAACATGCAGGTATTTCTGCCCACTCAGGGCACTTGCATAGTCAGTGCATTATCAACAAATGACTACTGACCATTCCTCTTACGGTGTACCTCAGTCTATCAGTCGTGCTAAGTTGGAGCCTATTACACATATAGGTGTGAACAGCATGGGTAAACTAACCAAGGAGAAGGGCTACAGAACTGACAAAGTCCAATGTAAGCAAAATATACTCACACAAATACATTACATATGTAGGCAGTGAATAACCAGAAGCAGCATCTATATTTTCAAGCTGGTATTGGTATTAGGGTGACCTGGGAGTATGCACTCAACCAAAACACATTTTTAGAGGACTAACTAACATAAACAATTCTATTAATTTTAACCTTAGGACTGATTTTCAAATGTTTTTAATTGACTTGCATCCAAACCACTAAGTAACTGCATAAATAAATGCAGGGCTATAGCAGATCTGCATCAGAAGATTCCTTTCCATAAAACTTATTTTGCTCTAAGTACTCTCTCTGTGAGGGGTACTGTACTGACTTATTTTGGATCTGTCCTTATCAAATAAACTCAGTAGAATAACATCAATAATATGATGTGTGCCGCATTTATCAATAACACTGGAATTGCATGTGTTCCAAATACTGTACAATGCTAATGCTGCTGCAGCAGAAGTTAGGCAGTTGTTTGTTTGTTTATGTGAACAATCTTCTATGTAAATGGACTCCATTTATTGAACACTTTCCAGGCTCGCTGACCACTCAAAGCACTTTTACACTCATTTCTCAATTAGCCATTGACATACACACTTACACATCAACTTGCAGACCGGTAGGCAACATGAGACTCAGTGTCTTATCCAAGTACTTTTTGACACATGGTGAGAGAAAAGAGTAATCTAACTGAAAACCTCCCGACTGTTAGATGATTACTTTTCCCACTGTCCCACTTCACCCTAATATGTATATATAACTTTCCACAGTCACATATTTAAAACAGTGTTACATTTAAAACCAAAAGGTAATTAAGATTTCTTTAACATATCTGGCCTTGATACAATTCTGAAGGCTGCTGTAATCATTGCTTGGGGACTTGCAGTCAATAGACGAGCCACAATAGCTTCCTGCAGCTCAGCAGAAGGACTGAGAGGAAGAGAAGGAACAGCTAAGTGGCACAACAAGCCCTGTCCCATTTCTCACAATGACTGGCTGAGGCCTGAAACACTCTGCCTGACATCAGCAAAAAGAAAATGCTTTCGATCTATAAAAGGAAATGCAGACTAGATACTGCGGAAGCAGAGATGCGAGGGGAGGTCTTGATGGATCGCTGTATTTCATTTTACAGGGTCCCAGAGAATGCATGATGTTTAAAACATCAGGGGGTGGTTTTAAGAGCAGAGGCGGTCCGCCATGTTTCAGGATCTTATCATTTCTGTTTCTTAGGCATTTTAGGTTGTAAGGATAATATTTCAGAAAGGGATCACACCTTTGCTCAGGGACAACAGGTTTACAGAACCAAATAACTGAAATCTGTAATATTCATTTCTTAATATAAAAATATCGTAATACTTGACCATAGCATGGTCACAAGGTAATGGTAAAATAACATCTTCTTTTTGCATTTTCACAGATTTGTCTGACATTAAGGAAGGCTGAACTATAATAATTTATGTTTGCTAAATGGCAAATCTTTTTACTAAATGCCAAAATAAAAGATAATTTTATTTGATGACCTTTTTTAATTCAGAAGTTTGTGTACATCAATAATACTTTCAGAAATTTTAGCAAATCCAGATGATATAGCCATTACTCTCTTAGCCTCTGATAGAGTAACATATTATATGCAACTTCTTTACTCAAAGTTTTCAGTGGCATCATTATTTGGTCAGACACCAGGGAATTTAATTGCAGTGTTGTTAAACACTGCAGCAGCCTCGGAACAGTTGATTACACCACCTTAACAAACAAGCCTCATTGTTTGGTGGGGATCGCTGCAAATGTTTAGAAAGGTCAAGATCTAACATTTCAATACAAGCTTCACTGTCTGTATTAACCACGTTATGTCAGATTCTGCTAATCTAATATGTGGGGTATCACTTAGTTCTTCATTGGGCTCCTTTCTGTTTTGCTAAACAGACAATCCCTTAGACAGATCATTGACACATTTCATAATATATCCAATTGCTTCTATGCAGAGGAGATTCAGATGTACTGCTACCTCTGAAAGTTATTCAAGCTGTCTGAATTACTTGAGTGCCTAGTAGTAATTATGAACTTGTTGAAAAAAAATAACTCCCATCAACTGAGCTTTGTCAACATAGGGTATCTGATCATTGCCCTGGAGAACATGGTTCTTCTGATCAGACAACAGTAAAGAATTCAGATCCAAAAACCAAATCCAATTTATTTATAAAGCACATTAAAAACAGCAGGTTAATGTAAAGTGCTGTACAAAAAATAGATAAAATATAAGAGATTAAATCATGACATAAAACGCACAGTAAAACATTCATAAATAGACCAAAAATGACAAAAAGAGCAAGTCAACCCACACTGGCCAAACGCTATTGAAAATTAGGTTTTTAAAAGGTGTTTAAAAAAAGTAAGCGATGATTCCTTTCTAATATATAAAGGCACTGTGTTCCAAGGTTTGTGAGCCACAGCAGAAAAAGCTCGATCTCCTCTAAGCTTCTGGCTAGTTAATTGGGAGAACTAAAAGCAGTTGGTCGGCTGATCTGAGAGCCTGCAAATTAAGATAAGGCTGGAGTAAACCAGAGGTAAAGAGGAGCAAGATCATTTAGGCATTTACAAGCCAACATTAGAACGTTTAAATTAATTCTGTGATGCACATGGAGTCGATGAAGGGGGGACAAGATAGGGGAAATGTGCTCATATCTTCGTGTACCAAGTAAAACACAGGCAGCAGCATTTTGAACAAGCTGTAGTCATGCAAGGGAGGCTTTGCTGACACCAGCATAAACACATTGCAACAGTCAACACAAGTTGAGATAAAGGCTTATATTATTCTCTCCAAGTAATGCCTTGACAAAACCGGCTTAAGTTTTGCTATTTACCTTAATAGGAGGACACATTTTTGCAAAACATAGCTGATCAATTGCTTAAAAGAGTCATCACCTAGAAATCTGAGTTTTTCATGTTAAAACTTGTGTGTTGGTGTTGGGCCTAAGTTAAAACCTTTCAGAAAATCAGGAGTCTGAAAGTGACTTTTTTTCTGTGTGTGGGCTCTTTGTACAAACCCGAAAAACCCACAAGAGCGTGCTCTCTATCAAGTGAGATTTTGGTGCTACTCCTTGAGTTACGTCACTCACATAAGGACACTAACATAAGCCATCAATTGAATCTCCCTTCCAACTCTTTGTATGTGTGAGCTCTATTTAAAATGAGCTCTGTTTAAAACATAATTCTCCAAAGAATGACTAAACATGAATTTAAAGACATTTTCAGAAGGATAGTATATATAAAATACCAGGTTATGACTCATTTAAATGTAAAATGTAAGCCTTTAATTCCTCCTTGATTTGTTACCTGCTGATTGATGTAGGACTCGAGGCAACCGGAATTTAAAAGTAGGTTGTGTGAGGTACCATTAGGTTTGAATAAACCTCTGTTTTGCTTTCCTCAAAGCTCAAAACAATTAGAGCCATCTTCAAGGTGATCCAATAGGTGTTGGATGAAGCATGAAATATTGGGCATTAGAGTGTAGTAAAGTTGTCCATCGTCTGTGCAGCAGTGGAAAGATATGCCATGCTTTCCCCAAAGGGACCACATATAAGGTTAGAAGAAAAGGACCAAGAATTAACCCCTGACGAACCCCACAAGAAAGAGAGGCTGAGATGGACAGAAGATATTCGATATCAAGGCTAAACTTCCATCACTTTATTAGGAATGGTGTCATGATTTAGGTTTTTGTTTGTTTTTGACTTTTCTGAACTTTTCTTGAATCAGCCACCATCCTATCAGCCTGTCAGGCATCAGCTACCAGTCACTGTCCAATTAGCCCAGATCAGCTCCATCTGCTGCCAGTAAATACTTCCAAGTCTTCTCACCAGTTTCCCTGTCCATATACACCTGCCTCAGCCAGCTCATCCCTGCCAGAATGTCTCATCTCGTCTTCTGTGATGTGCATTGCCTCTACCAGTTCCAGCGTGTTTAGCCAGCTGGACTCTTCTGATGAAAGTTGCCTGTGTCTGTGGCTGCACAAGTCCGCCTGGTTACCCTACAATTCCAGACGCTCGCTTTGCCCGTTTTGGTGGTTCCTCGGTCCACATCACCTGTTCTGGTCTGTCCCTGCCTTCATAATGGGTTTAGCCGGTCCCTGACTGCAACTCCTGGTCAGTTTGGTTCTTCCATCCGCCCTACCTGCATCTTCTGGTCCCCTGCTCATTCCTGCCTGCCTGCACCATCAGCCATTACTCATCTGTCAAGTCTGTAAGTCTGCTTGCCTGCCTCAGCTGCCACTACTCATCCTCACAATAAACCTTTTAAAAACATGACTCTGTTTGGCTAAATAATGGGTTCACCAGCGTTAATCATTACAAATGAAGCCAATCCATTGCTGATCCTTTATTCCTCCTCAACACAGGTTCACTGCAGGGTTGTGTTCTCAGCCCTGCTTTCTTCACCTTCTTCACACACAAATCCTCTGCTATCCATCTTGAAAAACATCCGCAAAGACACCTCTGTGGTGGGTCTCATATCTAACAATGATGAGACCCATTACAGAGAAGAGGTCCACAGTCTGACACAGTGATGCCCAAGGAGTAACCTCATCCTGAACACCAACAAGACCAAGGAGGTCATAGTGTACTACAGGAGATCCAGGACTGAACATCCTCCTCTAATCTCATACATGGGGAAGTGGTGGAGTGTGTGGACAACATCAGGTTCCTGGGCATTCATATCTCCTCTGACCTCTACTGCACTGTAAACAGCTCCCACCTCGGGAAGAAGGCCCAATAATGGCTCTTCTTTCTCAAGAAACTAAAATGGACTGGACTTTACTACCCAACTAAAAACAGAGCTACAAGCACCTTGTGTCTCGGAGTGACAGTATGGTCATGGTACAGGAGAGGAAGGATTTAACACAGGTGGTGAGGACAGTACATGGGATTGTAGGATGTTGTCCAAAAGCTCTAGACACGGTTTGTGCTGATCAAGTCCAGAAAAAGGTCAGATGTATAGTCACAGATCACATCCACCCAGATAACTCACTTCCATCAGATAAATGATTCAGGAAAATTAAAACAAAGGTAATAGACTTAAAAACGGTTTATTCCCCAAGACTGTGAGAATCATTGTCCTCTGCTGATAATCAAATAAACCAACAGCCCAGTTCATAGCCTGTTACATGTTAACAAATATCCTACTGGTTGCACATGTTCTTGACCCAATGATAATTATTTACACCGTCTCTCACATTCTAATGTCTACTTAAATATTTCAATTATTTTATTTTTTTATCAAGGATTTAACAGTTGCATGTTTAAAAACATCAAGGACCATACTGGAAGTAAAACTGCTATTTATATCAAAGACCAAGGTTCCAGTTGAAGGGAAAACATCTTTAAAGAGACATGCATAAATTATATCAATAGGAGAACCTCAAGGTTTCACTTGACTATCCACTTCTTGTAAATGAAAAAGGTTCAAACTGATTTAAGACATACAAGCAATAAATAAAACTGTATAAAAGTGATATTGTTGACCTAGTGAACTAAACTTTATTAACACAAAAACAACGAAAATCATTACAAATATCAACAGAGGATGTCAAGGTGAAGGCACATTTAGAATAGATCAGTCTTGAAAGGAAAAGGGAGATTCTGATGTTTGGAAGCAAAGATTCTTCACTGTATTTTGATGAAATGTCCAATGTTCTTTTAACATTTAAAAAAGTAGCCTACAATTTGTCTTTATTCCACTTTCACTCTGCTTTGCCAGAATGATGCTAGACTGCTCAGGTAGAGTTGTTTAACCAAAGCTGAAGAGTACATTTTGGGCACCAGGGTTTTAATGGGGCCACAATCAATGTTCGACCTAATTTTTCATGTATCTGAGCATTCACTTGACCTCTGTGAGCAACATCACACCTGCACACTGAGACTAGACCAATATTACACCTGTTCAAAACCTGAGATTATAACAAGTTAAATGGCTTACAAAAAGAATGAAATTAGAGCAATACTTTCCTTTAGATTACTTAGTTTAGATACAACTAATTTAAGGCAATTACACAAAAAAGACAACAATCTTGGAGTCTTTTCATGAGCTGTATACTATGTTTTATGTCAGAGTAGGGGTCCTGCTAAGGAAGAACTGAGAAACAAGTATATCTTTCAGAGTTCAAATTTTATTGCAGTTAAATTATCTACATTTTGTGCAATGAGATTTAGCACAAGCATGTAGTACTGTGCAGCCTCTCTTCTGTTAGTGTGCTCCAGGCCAGCTGTGGCTAAAATGTAGCTCCACCTGCTGCCACTAATTATCCTCAAGTCTTTCCACCTGATCCCATGCCTACATTTACCTGCCTCACTCATCCACTCCCTGACAGAATGCCTCGTCTTGTCTCACCTGCATGTGTTTTTGCCCAGTGTCTTCTCGTCACTCTGCCTGTTTGATGCTTTGGACCTGTACTCATCCTGCCCGTGCTGGTTTGTTGAACTTGTGTGCACCGCCTGATTAAGGTTTATCCTGGGATTTCTGTGTCTTGCTCTACCCACGCTGGAAACACGTCAGCGGCTTCTCCTCAAACCTGGTTCTGCATGCATGACCTGATCAAGCCTGCTTCTGTCACCAATTTCTGGTCAAGTCTGGTTCTGTCTGCAACCCCACCTGCATCATCTGTTTCTCTGCCCATTTCCGCTCGCCTGACTTGTGTGCTACATCACCTGTTTTAAATAGATTTGTCAAAAGTAAACACTACATAGTGTTCGGCTGAATTATCGGGTCATTAAACATTAAAATAAGAATAGTTTGTGCTTCTGTTTATAAATACAATTACCATTAAAGCCACCTTATTGTAACATGCTATTGGATATTTTTGATAAAAAGTTTTTTAAAAGTTCATTGGACACCTCACTAGATGTGTCGAAGGTGCCAGCAATAAAAGAACAGAGAATGTATTTTAGCCAACATATAGCACTATGCATTCAATGCAGCACTGTTTTGGACAATGCTCTGATTTGTCTTCTTATGTCATGATGCACTGGTGTTTGTGTTTTGGTTATTTTTGTGATGATTTCTGTTTCATGTTTCTAGTCATTTGGTTTTTCCTTATCAGTTTATACCTCTGTTTTCTTTATTGTGCTTCGTTCATGTCTTTTTAGTTCCTCCCTTTGTGGTTGGATTTTTATTTATTCTTGAGTTCTGATTATGCGTTTCAGTTATTTTATTAGTGTTATCCCGGGCTCACATTAGATGTGTTGCAGGTTAAAAGTCCTGATCCAGCTGTGGCTTTCTGCAAACCCCGACACACACTGCTCCTAGGCCAGCTGCGGTTCCAGTTGTAGAAATGGCACTGGTGAGAACAGAAGTTCATGTGGTCCTTTCTGTTGCTATTCCTCATAAAGGATTAAAAAACGGCCATGGTTTTCATTCTTTTAGGGTATAATTTGTCAATAAGGTTAACCAGATCCTATGTCATTCTCCCCCTACCCCTCAGTATCAAAGCTCCTTGGGTTTTATTGTTCTTTACTGGTTCCTCCCTTTACCTTGGCACGCTCAATGCCCTGCTCTTCCTGCAATTTTTCCCCAATAAGTTCTCCTTGTCTATTATTAAATTAATCTGTTCTTTTGCTATGGTGAGTATCTGCACCTGGGTTCTTTGTTAATCATATAACATGTCAATTATAAGATGTATTGGGCCACATGCTTTATTTTTTGGTAGAGAGGCCAAAACACAGTGGTGCATGCCTCTCTGTGTGTGTGTGTGTGTGTGTGTGTATATATATATATATATATATATATATATATATATATATATATATATATATATATATATATATATATATATATTATTTATCTGTAGCTTCCTTCAACCTTGGAGCTTTTTCACCAGCTAATCTCGTCTGATTAATGCTTATTCTAATGTATTTCATTTTAGTTGTCTACCTCCAATCCTAAGTTAAGGCCATTTCATTACATTTTCTCTCTTTGCATTTCAGAATCATCAGCAACATCAAAGAAACAGCTAGAATGTACATACAAGATCATGTACCAGCAAGGATAATGTAAATTTTTCACTCAGCTCCTATTCTCAAATAGGTCCTTTGTGGTGGTGGTATTTGGAAAAAAAGAAGAATGCTCCTCTTTAGGTCCGTGACAAAGTTGGTTGGGCACAGCTTCTTAGTGGTAGGAATCCTGTTTAGCACGGCACTGACCCATTTCTTCTCCATACTTTGGAATCTGCCATCGTTCTGCAAGTCCCCCCTACCAGCCTCCCATAAAGCCAAAGGAGAGAGTCACTGTAAATAAACAGTTCATTTTCATGTAATATCCAAACTTCTCCATTAATATTCATCAAGGGACATGAGCAATCCAGAAACCCAGCCATGCAGAAAGAAAGGATTGAGGGGAGTGACAGGGGAGCAGCCAATGTACGGGAGGAGCTGAGAGAGAAGACGGGAGAGGAAAGGATAAAGAGGAAAGACAGATTGGAGAGGACACACACAAAACGGAGAGCAGCGATGTGTGTCCATAACTGAAAGCTGACCTTGCCAACAGCTGTGCTTATTGACTTATGAGACAATTATCTCTCACTGAGCTCCTTTCGGTACCCCCTTTTTAATTGCCAAAGCTGTGTACATTTGAGTGTGCACTTATGTGTTTGTGTGCACCTCGACTGAGCACTGCATCAAAAACGTAATCCAATTAGTTACCCATCAGAGAGATAGTTTGTGGTTGGAATATCACTGATTTCAACCCATAGATTAAACAGAAGGCAAAACAGCTTATGCTGGCCAAGAAGTTAAAAGTATTGCATGAATAAGGCTAAAATTTGACATTACACAATTTTTTGTTCTGTTCATCTTTTTTAAATTATTTGCATTATTATTTTTGCTATACCTTTTTTTATTTTGTATTATTACCATTATGATATATTGGTAAAATGTTGACAATTCTGGCAATAACAGAGTCAATGACTTTGCCGCATCTATCCTGACCTCCATCTCCACCTCAGTCAACTCTGACCCAACCATCAGCACCTTCTTCAAAGCCTTTAGTTTCACTACAGCTTCTTCACCTCACTCTTCATCACCCAGACTATGCTCAGCTTCTTCACATCCAAAAATAATTAATGTCATCACCTGATGAGCAAGCACGTAGTAACAGTGGAAGCAGAGTCAGGTTGACAGTGAGCAGCCATCTGAAAACAATGTCACACTAAACTCTGTTGAAAATCGTTAGTGTTTTCTGAGTTAAATGTAGCAGGTTAACAGATTTTCCAGCATTTTGTGCATTCATAAACAGCCTTGACATGTCACTAAAGGAAGCATTTTAACATTTGTTAAGTTAATATTTTCAAATGAAAGCAAGTTTTGTTTTTTGTCTTTTTCCATTTTGTTTTAGATAATGTCAAGATGCATAGGGATATTAGCAGGTGAATTGAATTGGACAGTGCAGATCTTGACTGCTCAGAAAAAAAAAACCCAAATCTTTTGTTCCAGTCAGTAAACCTACCACACAACATGCTACTGGGTCATGCTGATGACAAGACTGCTGGGTGTAGGAGGTGGTTTACTAAAAGGGAGATGATTAGCCTGTTTAATAAGTGGGGAAGTCAGAGGAAGAATCAAAGATGTATTGAGCTAATAAAAGGAATGTTCTATGTAGAGGTATGCCAAGCTTTCACCCAGGCTGCCAATAAGTCTAAGACTAAGTGCAAGACATAAGCAAATTACAGGAAGGTGAACATATAACAACATAGTAGTTTTCTCCTCCTTATGTCTCCAATTGTCTGTTATAGTACAGAAAATGTGCGCTGGCTTTTTAATTTGGATATCTCACTGTTGACGTAAGGGTATACATACTTTACAGAGAGCAACACAATCACGTTAAGAATGCTAATCGTTAATATAAAACAGATTAGAATCTCACATTTTTCTCAATCGTTCTCAGACTGTGTGAGACATTACTTCTGGGCCTAATGAATAATTCATAATCACTCACAAAAGAAAGGCACCTTTATAGTTATAAATACATGATTTGACAATTTAACTCATTGCCATAAACATTCTTTTTTCCTATCTCAAATGGTAGATCTTGCATAGCTGCTATTTATTTTGAATATATGTTGTGGTAGAAAAGGAATATATTGTGATGTCAAGCACTTTTACAAACTCATGTGTGCAAGAAAAAGAGTGCTCTAATCTATATTTTAATGGTGATATGCTGTTACACTTTATAGTTGGGTTTTATGATAAACATACTTCTGGCTCATAACCTTTTGGATTTAACCTTATTTATAGATTTCCAGCTTGTGTTAGAGAAGCAGTTAACCTTAGACTGTTTGGGAGAAATGACTATTTTACTATCAATTTTTTTTTGTTAAGACAGTTACATTTTGAAGGTAAGATGAAAAGTCATTTTATGGTTCATAATTCTTAGAGGAATTAAAATCTTCTTAAACAAGCAGATCAGCACTTTGCGAATTGTGTTTCTGGCCACAAAATCTCTGATGAATTTGTCCACAATATTAGCATAATATATTGAATTCATTTAAGCAATATTTTTGCTTAAGGTTATCATATCCTCAAAGTCTTAATGCTGAAACACACCAAGCCATTCGATCTGTCCGATCAGACAGACACATACATACAGATTTTTTTTCCTGACCTATACTGGCTGCATAGTGGCTCCCCCCTACGGACCACCGGACTCGTGGGGCCAAGTATTTTAGTATTCCGCCAGCACAAACAAGCCGTAAATGTAAAGCTGCAGTCGCTACTCGAACAAGCTCAAAGAAGATTGCTGTTTCACTTTCTTATCTGTTTGCTGTACTGAGCTCCTACCATGAGTAAGTACACTGCTTATTGAAATGTTTTATTGATTATTTATTGAGCTGTGTGTGTTCTGGGGTGAACCTATATGGGGATGAACCTGGACAGAGATTGTGTACCGTTTACCTTGCGGTTCTCAGGTTTTATTTTGTATTGTCGTCAAAGCTGACTTGTTCTACTTTGCCAAAGTGTTGCTCTTCCTGTCTGACTCGTGGATTTCCCATAAAACTGCTGCGCAGCTTGGACTAAGATAGAGCAGGGGTCTACCATGGTTGGAACGAAGCAGACACAGCTGCAGTCTGCAGTCTGCCCGGCCCCATTCACTTCAACCAGATCTAATTGCTACGATGGGATTTTTCTTCAGATCTGATGGACCAGACAATTTGGTGTGTCTTGGCCTTCACACAGGTCTATGCAGACATTCACAGATGCAGCCAGTTTAGACATGATCAGAGATGGAAACATGAGTTACCATTTGTTATTCCAGTGCAGTTATGACTGGATCAAAAATGATCTTTCAGGACCATTCAGAAAACCACAGAAAGCTCATCTGTGATGATGTTAATGGTCTTTGAGCTGTAAAACCATAAGATAATGAAGAAAGGGGGATGGGAGAGAAGAGAATGGCAACCCTGTTTAGGAGAGCACCTTCTAAAGGCCACTTTCACATTATATTTGCTCTTAGCTTTATATGCTAATTAGATAAACAGGATGGAAACCAGCAGGAGGAAGCACTCATACACAGACACACCCACAGATGCTCAACAAATCCAACAAATGTACTTGAACACATGGAGCATTATCCCTCAATACCTGTGATCACAACTCAACAAATGGAAAACAAAGCATAACATCTAAAAAAATGTATTTGTCTCTGATGTAGGGTTAAAATGTAACAGTAGAAGCAATAAATCCACCAAAATAGATGTGAGCACAGATCAATTGGCGGGTAATCATTCTTTCTGATTTTTAATGCACGATGATAAATGGAAAACTGAGAAAGTGACTGGGGATCTTATTTGTTTTGTGGTGTCATATAAAATACCCCATTTTTCATACTTTGAGTTTTAGGCTCAGATGAAGGATAGAAAATGGAAAAAATGGCCACAGGGCAGAATTTAATTGTAATACTTGATCGATAGGGTCTACATGACCCAAATATGTATGATTTGGTCGCATTACCTTTGGCCTACTTGTGATCAAAGTTGTACTGTAGCACTGCATCCGATTTAAACACATCTCAGCCCCCACCCCACCCTTGCAGCCACATTTCCAATCCATGTGGTGCATAAAACTCCTGCAAAACTGTGTTCTTACATGTCACTCATCCTTTGTATCTTTTACTGTTTTCAGATAATAGCACTTTTGCACACTGAATTTGTTCAATGATACAATTTTACCAACATGCCACTCACTCCGGCACTTTTTGTAAAGATGCGAGGTAAGAAAATCTAATTACTCTCAAAACATTTTAACAATCCACACAGTGGAATCTCTGTTTTAGTAGCCTATAGACTACATCACTGTTTTTAACAGGAATTTAACTTTAGGTATTTTTGTCTGTGTGATTGTAAAATTCTCATTGGCCAGACTGTGCAGTTTAAAGAATAGGTAAATTTGATTTAATTTAGAGTTCTTCTTGCTATTCACAGGACTGCTGCAGTCAGCTAGTGTTTTTTCACATGCACTCAACCAAACTGTACACAGATGGCCTGAATTGAGAAGGAAGAACATATCTTTTGTATGAACCAATCTATCTGCTGGGAGAACACCTTTGGTTAAAAGTATCTATTAACCTGTTTCTTATATAATTTATAATCTTTCCAGGTAAAACGCAAATCTCAATGGTTCTCTAAATGTTTCTCAAAAAGAGCCATGCAGAGTTTTGTGACCAACTTACCTAATTTTTATGTTGGCTGTGTAACTGTTTTACTGCAAACTGATGTCTCTCTGCAGAAAGGCTTGTGCTGTGAGTAAAAAAGCTAGAAAAAAGTTGCATCTTATAATTGATAACTAAATATAGAAAAGGGTTCACGGTCAAATTCTTTGAATTTATCTATTTCAGAGTTTATGTGGGTCAGGAATCAGACACCAGTGCACCTCTTCTACAAAATATTCATAAAGATTAATTCAAAAATGAAATATTCATGACTATTTTCCAAGTCCATGTTCAACTAAGAAGATAATATGTGGAACAGTAGAAACACATCACATGCTAATTTATAGATGTGCTGTCCGAATACAAACTGTCATGGAGAAAATCCAAATTCTTGACAATGCTGATTTACAATAATATTGTAGTACAAGAACAGTTAACCAATGCCTGATTTTAAGAGATTTTAATAAAAGCGGGAAACATCAGTCCTGAAAATGGTAAACTAAACAAAGCGAAAGAAAAGGAAAAATATCTTGCTTTTCATATCAAACTGCGACAGCTTTAAGACTTTCACTTAATTTTCTCTTCAAACAAAAGAAATAACAACCAAAAAAAAACCCATTATTTTCTTTGTAGACAGGAAGGTAGAGAATAAGAAAGCAGACCTTAATAATTGAGTGAGTCTTAAAAAGGAAACTTTGTGCGTGCTGGCCTCTGATCTTACTGAGCTAGAAGCCATAAAACCTTTTGTAGTTGTGCCAGTGACAAGACAGCCACAAGTGGCAGGATCTCTGCACGCACAAAACAGCTCCAATATGGAAGCAGTTTCAGTCATCACACTTGAGGTTATAGCTCTGTATATCACAGAAATACACCGGCGAGCTGTCATTACATTAAGACTATAAGTCGATCTGGGTGGTTGGGGATCATGATAAATAAATATAGAACATATGGCATTTCAGCTAATTTACCGTGAAGTCACACTTAAAACTGAGTTTTAATAAAACAGAACACTTTTTTGCACTTATATATCTCTAAAAAGGCTCAATATCTGAAATCTTTTTAGATAATTAGGCCATTTATCACAATCCAAACTTAGACACATTAATTCACTGATATCAACTCACACAGGAAATTTCAGAAGTTTGATGCTTTAAAATGAAGGTTTAACTTTTCATTTGCAGAGTTTTATGGAGAGGTTATGAGAAGTTAGTTTCTTGCCTGAAATACATTAGCTCTTTTAACCATCTGTTTGGATAAGGAAAACAATGGGTGAGTGTTCAAGTGTGGCTACAGTTATAGAAACAGAGCCAAGACCAACATAGATTTCTGACATTTAAAAATGAGTCAAATTTCGAAATTGGGATTTTCATTGTTTTACAAACCCGTAAAACACAGCAATGTTAGCAGCAGATTGTTAAATAGGGTTTTGTGTTGTTATTTACAATGAAGATCTTGGTAATCCACATATACAACATCTTTTACATATGAAAAACAGAACAAGTCATGAAGGTCCAGTCACAATATTAATCTGTTAAAGCAGCACCATGTAAATTCTGACCCAAGTATTAGCTTAATTTGAGATTTATTAAATTATAATTTTTTTTCAGACAACACTTGGTGTGTATTGATGCTCAATGTGGGCTGCCCTTCTCAAAAACGTCCCTATGTAACTTACAAGGGTCGGAGCTGTCGCTGAATGGGTCATGTGACCTAGAGAGGCACTCTAGGTCACATGACCCATTCTAGGTTTAAGGCAGTATGAGCTCAGAGTGCTGTAACAACAAAACAATGTTAAATCCTGATGTAGGATTTAATCTAGAGGGGTGAATGTGGAGTTTTCTTTACAAGTAACTTCATGACTTCTCTATCTGCTGGTCCAAAGCAGTCTTCTCACAGATTCAAAAGCAGGGAGGGGGACTGTTTAATTTTGCAACAGCGCAGTGTTGTCTGTGGCCTTCATGGGCACTAAACCCTGGAAGTTACGGGTCTTGCTTCCGAGGGGCTAAACGTTACACTATGCTGCTTTAAGAAAGAAATGGGACTGTAAATATATAAGAGGTTCAAATGAACACAGGCTAATTAATTTTTATATTTCCTAACTTATGCACCAGACAGATACTCTGATGGAATTAAACTGTAAAGTTTGTTCTGTAATTTGTATTTGCCAAGGTTAATTGCTGTAGTTGGAGGACTGGTACTGATTTAATTGTAAAATATTGATTTACTTGTACTTGAAAAAGTTGCTTGTGTTCACAGTTCATGTTGCTGGATCATAACCTCATCAGAAGGTGGCCTGTTCCAGTAGCTCCCACTCAACCCTGGGTATTTCTTTGTTTAATCTATTTTAGATGTGTTCTGTATTTCAGTTTTTCCCACCTTGACTGTACACAGTATGGAGCAGAACATGTTGAGGATAAATTTGTTTTTCGCAAATTTTTACGCAATTTGTGTTCGGAGACCACGTGAACGGCAACACTTCCATTGATCACACCACAGATCAGCTATTAGCTTTTGCCACTGTACCGCCTCCCACTGAACGACCTAATATGCCCTGCAAGTTGAAAAGGAGGAGGAGGCGCAGGAAACATGTCATAACCAGAGGAGAAGGTGCAGGCTTGACATCCCAAACATCATCATGGAAAATATCAGATCCCTTCCCAACAAAGTGAATGTATTGCGGTTGTTAACCCAGGCACAGAGTTGCCACCGGGAAACCAGTTTGGTTATACTGACACACACACATAAACATGAGCAGTTTCATTTACTCCAGTCCTACAGAACTGAGGAGAGCAGTAGGAAGAGAGGAGGAGGTCTGGCTGTGTTTGTGAAGACAGAACTCTGGGCATTGAACTATAAAACAGAAACTCTGGAGTAAGTACAACTGCTAGCTGTTGGAAAGAGCTCATACTATCATCTGTAGGAGTTTACACATGTTATCACAATAAATGGTGTATGGTCTACCATTTGCCAGTGCTATAGACACATGAGATGTCTTCCACAACGTGACCAGCAGACTCCAAACACAGCATTCCCAGGCCCTTTTTCTACACTTCTGAGATTTTAACCATGTTTTCATTATCTCCACTCTACCCATCTTCTCTCAGTATGTTACCTGCTGAACCAAAGACAATAAAACGGCAGACTCATTGTATCCCAAAACCAAGGAGACATGCAGCCCATTACCTCTCCCTCCCCTGGGGGGCTTAGATCACAACTTGGTTCATTTCAAGCCTCTGTATAATATACTCTTGTACACAGAGAGCCAGCTGTGACAATCACAGTGAAGGGATAGTCTGAGGAGACTGAAAAAAGCTCTGGGAGACTAGTCCAGCTCTACTATGTGGGAAAAGCTCATGATCAGGATATTGACGGCATCACAGAATGTATCACAGACTACATTAACTTCTGCATGGATAACACTGTGCCTTCCTTTAAGGTTTCTCCAATAACAAGCTCTAGACCAACCATAAAAAAGACTCTCCTCAAGAAGAGGAAGATAACCTTCAGATCAGGAAATAAAGAGACCATTAGAGCTGCACACAAGCAACTGAGAAGAAAGATCAGGGATTGAAAAAAAAAATGATTTTGAGCTGCGACAGATCATCAGAGGTATTTAGAAAATCCTGAAAACAATTTCAGGTCACAAACCAAATGCCCAGGTTGCAGGAAATTTTAAGCTAGATTTATACTGGCTGCATTAAACAGAGCGCCAGGGAGTGCACAGAAAAAGTGATGCAACTGCACTGTCCCCGTCCCAGTGTGCAGGCTCCATGAGCTGCCCTGGCGTGAGGTCATGCACCTCAGAGTTTTTGTAACTTGGTGCAGACCATCCCCGCAAGTCTAATTCAAAATGGGGGGATTCAAAGGAGCCCTCTCCAAACAAGTTTGCTTGTACTGATACAAAACGGCCCAGACATTTCAAGCAACACAACTTTGCTAAATGCCCTGTTTTTACTGGTTATTCTGTGACTGAAAATAGCATATGCAAATTACTGGCATACTTTCAGGGGTGAGGTTATTGGCAAAGTTTATAGGTACAAACAAGGGTTTTGATTTCTGTCTACCCTGCTTCATGGCACTTATTTTTGATTGCTGCCGGTTTTCTTCGTAGAATATCTGACAACAGAGAACTTTAAGGGAATTTACATTGAGACGGTACTTTTATACATACCTGGATGTTCACTTGAACAATAATATGGAGTCACAACACTATAGTGCATGCGTGTAATGATTAACCAAGGAGAAGCAATGGAGCTGAGTGGGTCAGCAATGCCCAGCATAGGTGTGAAAAGAAAGAGGTTAAGTAATCCTAATCCTCTAGGTCATGTTGGTCTTCAACCACACAGAGCTGTCACTTTACAGCGAGGTATTGCAGGAGGGTCTACTGGCTCTCAGAGTAGCTGTGTCAATTGTCATCATCTTGCTTTCTGATCATACTGTGGTACTGCTGGCAGATGGCCCAACAATGTTTATGTCTGCTGCTCACATCAGATGCAAAGTTCTTTTTAGGCTCAAAACGCACCACATAAACACTTTCAGGATGAAGGCTTTGTGTATATTGTTTTATTTGAAGATTTTTTTTGTATTCCCTTATTATGGGCAAAATATGTAACTATGACCCTTTAAGCAACAAACACTTACTTGGCACCTGTGTAAATGTTTAAAAAAAATCAATGAACCACAATTTTAATAAAACATTTTTCATGCTGGACCTGTTTATGACCAAAATCTGTTCAGCATTCTGACTAAAAAGTAGTACTGTAGAGCAAAACTTTACTTTATCCATGCAGGGGTTGTTAAAGGAGACGTCCATCAAAGTTATGACACAAACTACTCTACTTCTCCATTTACAAAATCTTAACTATACATTCACAAGCTAATATATTTCTTACAAAGGGTCAAAGGACTTGAACCAAATACCACAAGTTTTAGTTATTTATGAGCTTCGAGGATCTAGAGATAATGCCCCAAAAAAATTTCAAGATATAAGATAAGTTAAGATAAGATAAGTTTTATTGATCTCACATTGGAGAAATTCACGTCACGTCGGCTCAGTACTATGAGGCTATATGGCTCATTAAATCTGTTTAAAGAGCTTTAATACATTTTTCTTCAGACAGAAAATAATTTTAAAAGATAATATAATTATTTCACAAAGTACTACGGTTGGCAGTAAGCACATGACTTGCTTTTACGAAGTATGTAATTATTATAAGAAAAGGATATGAAGAGAAGCAATTTTAGCTTGAAACCCTTCTGTACCTATGTTAGAACTCCATTTTTTTAAGTAAGAAATGGTGTACTTCCTCTTTTGCTCTATTTGATTACCAGAGTCCTGCTAGCCGGGCTGTCCTACAACACTTGAGTATTAAATTGTTTGTGCGGCAGCATTTTGGGTAGCTGGTAGAAAAATAAGGCAGGATACAAGGCCCTCTGACATTTTCTGAATTAACTAACTTTAAACAGCAAGCCAAAGTGTTGTACATTGTACCAGGGATTCTGTGACATGTAATTAATTGTGGCGCATCGCCACATGAAAATAAAAACTGGCACACCTTCAGAATGAATAAAAATCATGAATTAAATATAGGCTATGTTAAAACAATATAAAGCATGAGGCATAACTAACGGTGTATTTGCGCACTTATTCTAATTATAATCAGAGTTTAAAATTTATTTAAATATCAAGAAATATTAAAATTTACTTTATTTTGAAAAAAAAAACAACAACACCGCAAGCTCCTGCCTGTCTCGTTGCGTAGCTGGCTAGTGTCTGAAGCTACTGTTGGCTACCAAGTGCTGCGCTGCAATATGTAGTGAAGGAAAACTAGAGACGACAGTCCAGCGTTGCCATCTTAGCGTCTCTGTCACGTTATTTGGGGACTTTTCTGACCCATGTAGCAACTTTTATTCTCAGAAATCGACTAGAGAATGATCTAGTGACATTTCTCTGTGTTTCTGGTGATTTAGCGACTTCACCAGAAAGGAACAATCTTTCAGGATGGAAACATGGCTCCCACCCTACTTCCCTCAGCGCATTCTCACAGGCACAGGCTGCTGCCTTATCCTGAAAGTTCTGCATGCAGTCAGAGCAAAGAGAGCAAAGAGGAGACCTGCTCCGTTTTCACATTGCAAATATACAACGCATTTGCAAAGTTGCCTGCGATTCCGCCTTGCAAAATGGGATATAAATATAATGTAAATATATATTTTTATGTAGTCTTTTTTTTTCCTCTGAAACTGTCGCACTAAAATAATTACCTGATAACCACAGTTTGAATCACTTAATCACCTCATTCAATGCATGGGCCTCTGATTACTATACTTCTTGGTAAAATTAGATGTATGCAGTGTGGATTCAGGCAATGTATAAAAATTAATATATTCATAAAATTATCTTAATAACGGTGACAGAGGTAATGATTATAGTTTTGTTTCAGATACACTCCCACCCCCAGCCCCCCACCCCGCCCTCCCTTAGCCCACCACCACAATTACAAAAGATCATAGAGCAAACCATGTGTATGGTTGGCAACTGTGAAGGGAGCTTAGTATTGGCGTCACTAAAGGACTATTTTGTAGCTTTCATTGATAATGGTCTGCATTTGATAATCAGTGGTCCCCAAGTGGCCGGGGAGAGGGACGTCTGGGCCTCCCTACTGAAGCTGCTACCCCCGCGACCCGACCCCGGATAAGTGGAAGAAGACGGACGGACGGACGGACGGATGGTGTAAAATATTAAATTCCTTATACCTGATTTGGCCTTAAAACCTAATAAACCTAACACTAAAATCAAACTTTTTTTTCTGTTCTTGAAAATCCAATTTTTCTGGCATTAGATTCATCTTAAAATTAGGCAAACAAAAACTTTAGTATAAGGACGTGTTAAACCATGACTTAGTTATTGTATACTAATTCCACAATTGCTATAACGGTTTCTCATCCATCCATCCATCCATCAATATTAGTCTTCCCCTAATATTGCTT
Organism: Fundulus heteroclitus; assembly: GCF_011125445.2. NCBI lineage: Eukaryota > Metazoa > Chordata > Actinopteri > Cyprinodontiformes > Fundulidae > Fundulus > Fundulus heteroclitus. The sequence continues at coordinate 22,457,019 of NC_046370.1, forward strand.
TAATCTCATCTTCTTCGTGTGAACCCAACGTCATGTATCATCTCGTCCCATGAGCTGGATGGGTTATCTCACTCCATATCCCTTTGTCTTGCACATTTTCAGTTTATGTATAATGTTTTATGAAAACAATGGATATCTTGAACAGTCTTACCTTTCTGGCCAATATGGCTGGACAAAAATGTATAAAAAGTAAATAATTGTGCAAAATATTCAAATAGACCTTCATCAATGCTACTTTATAGTTGCACTATTTACATTTATTATGTGTTTTTTAGAGTTCATCACCGACAAAAAGTTTCTGTGCCGTCAAACATCTGCCTTTGTAATTCCCTGCAAAGCTTGTTTTAGAGGAAATTCTGACACTGCAAAACAACAAGTGACAAAGAAAAACTAGTTTGGCAAGCTGCTTTAAGAACAGCTCCCTGTCTTACAGTATCATTATTCCTCTTACTGCTGAAGATACTCCATCTCTGTCACACAGAATTCCATTCCTGCTGCAGGACATCCATCTGCACAGGATTATCAGATTAGCAACTGGAGATTTGGGTTCTCTGACAGGGCCAGTACGTGTGTGCGAGTTTGTGTGTGAGGGAATCGGGGGCGATTAGCTTGTGGCTCTGTATGGAACAGAGAGGGCAGCTTTATAAAAACTCTGTCTCCACCTATAGTGCAGTGTTGCCACATCACCAGCGACACCATAACCGTATGCATTCCCTCTTTCACGTCCTTCTGTCTCCGCCACTCATCGCTGATTTGGTAATCTTGCCCTTGCTAGCTCCATCAATCCCTCACAAACATACACATTCACACTCACACGTGTACACACTCAACCCATCCCATCTCCCAGTGGTAAATTACATCTGGCATGGAGGTCGTCTCACTCCAGCTGGCTGATAGACTGCAGATTCCTGAGCAGGAAATGTGCAGAGGGTTTTGGCTGCTCAGCGACAGCCTGCTGGGTGGTCACTTTTATTGTGATATGCACATTTGTGTTGGTATATTTGTCATTTTCTACATGAAGTTGTATTTTTTCCATGAATTATTTAGTACACCTAAACAATGTGATGCTATAAAACACTCACTTTATTGTGTACTAGACTTAATTCCAACACCTTTCTGAATCTAAAGTATGCCTTGATGGCAAATTGTCAACAACTTGTCAATAACATTCCTAAAAGATTCATCTTTAGGCACATTTATCACTACAACAGTGTCTTCACAGGTCTGCTCAAAACAATCAATCAGACAACTGCAGCTGATCCAGAACGCTGTTGCTCCTGTTCTCACTAAGACCAGGAAGATAGAGCACATTGCCCGGGTTCTAAAGTCCTTACACTGGCTACCTACATCTAGCTCTAGGAATAGACTTGAAGATACTTCTGTTAGTTTATAAATTACTGAACAGCTTAGTACAAAAATACATTAAAGACCTGTTGTTGCTTTATCGACCCTCCAGACCACCCATATCTTCTGGTTCTGGTCTACTCTGCATACCAGAACCAGAACCAAAAATGGAGAAGCAGTGTTCAGCTCCTATGCTCCACAAATCAGGAGCAAACTTCCAGAAAACTGATTAGGTGATTGATAATGAAGTTTATTTTTTACGGACTCTGGTCCAAAGATGGCAACTTCTCTCTTGTCAGAATTTAAAAGTAGAAAATGTAAAGTGTTCCAGGTTTTGATGCCATGAAGACATGTCTGTAGTCTAATTAATTGATTGGATTTGTCAGGATTCATGGATAAATATAGCTGTCATCAGCATAACAGTGGAAATGAATCCCATGCTGTCTGATAAATAAATATGTTAAATTACCCAACACTGTATCAAGATAACTTTCAAAATTGTACAACGCAAAAATAAATAAAGGTGATCTTTTTTATCCATATCTCCTCTGCCTCACTTTCCTGCTATTAGCTGACAAGAAGGCCTGCTGATGTAGTTTTCTAGCCCTTCAGCTCATAGCCCTGAAGTTTCAGCATGCTGGGTGTTCAGAAATTGTGTTTGAGTTACCGTTGCCTTTTCAACATCTTAAGCAAGTCTATCCATTTTACTCCACACTCTGACATCAACAAGACATCATGCCCTACTGGATAACTTATCTTTTTTTATTTTCTGTAAAACCAAGATATATTTAAGAGGAGATTATCTGTCTCAATGCCTAAATTTCCATTATTTCATTACTATGTAATTGGGTAGATGTCTCTAATGCAGTGGCTGGTGAATGTAATGTATTGTGGTCTGCCTTGCGTTTACCTCTTGGTGTGGGGCTTATAGCATGCCAGTTGCATGTGGTATACTTTTATGTTTTCTTTTTACTCAGGATAATTTTTTCATCAGCTTAACTTTTCAATCTAAAGTATTAGATAACGATACAGCTGATTAGCTGTGTTCCAAATTTTTTATAAGCAGCATATGCAAGTTAATAGAACGCAAGATGGAGGAGGAAGAAGACGAGTCTGTGTTCCAGAGACAAATGTGTTATATTCAATCCCAGAAGAGATAAAATATTTCTTCAACACCATCTAAATATGTGATGTTCTAATTTCATGCACATGCCCCCCCATCAATTATGGGGCATCAAGGACAGTTAGACCCTAACAGGCCAAATATACCATTAACATACAGAGCATCAATGCATGGAACTTGGAATACAATTTTCTACCAAATACTGTGTCCAGTCATGTCCAATTATAGTATCGCACACACTAATACTGCAGTGGCAGTTTAATATATCATGCAGTTCTACTGACAATTAAGTTACAATCTGGCTCAGGGACAGCAAAGCTAATGTTTGGGAATGGTTATTACAAATCACAGTTCCATAAAAAATAGTGGGCAGAGTTGAACAGGTTGGTGTGAGGAAGCTGGCCTACAAACCTGATTAAGTTACAACAGTTCTGCTAGGAGGAATGGCCCATAATCCCATCAAATATAGTAAGAAGCTTGTGCAAAAAAAAAAAAAAAAAGTTTGAACCCACCATAAATGTAAGTAGATAAATGTAAACGTCATGATGAAGAAAAATAAAATATTTATAGGATACTGCAATGCTTGCATTTACCAAATAGGAATAATTTTGGGAAACATGCTTAAATGTAAGACAGTGACAAAAAAAAGTCAAATGTGTTTTTTCTATACATTTTTGGTAAATAGGGTGTATGCTGTTGGTTAAGTCAAAGTGACATTACTCTGAGGAAAAAGGGAGAATAAGACTGACATTTGCCTGATACTTTATTCTATATTTCTGTTTTAGTCTGTCAAGAAAGTTAGAATTTCTAAAATGGCTGCGTTATACATATGTTTTAGCTCCTTTCCATGGACTGTTTCTTGTAAAAACAAATGGCAGATGTCAGTAACAATAACATCTCTAAAAGCAAGAAATTGTAAAGTGTAAAAAAGAACAAATGAGCCACTAACGGTAAAATGTTCACCCTGAGCAAAGCATCACAGATTAAAAATTCTTCAGTACATTAAGAGGGTTATACTGTGGGTGAAATCAAGGTTGATGAAAGCCTTGGAGACAGAAGAGCTGCCAAAACTGTCAACTAGAAAACAAAAATTGAGCAAAATTACAGAGAGGATCATCCATAAGGGTTCTTGATAATTTTAAGACTGTCACCGCAGGCAGCATCTTTTTATTTTCCTACCTCACTTTTGAAGTTGTATCCTTCCTTCTGCAGTTACCGCCGAAGCTGAACTATCATCACGACCAAAAAAGGCAGTTAAGAAAGAGCATGTTAATAATACAGTTTTCAAAATTCCTGGGTTTTCCAGACTCAACTTGTCAGAATCCTCAGTCATTCATGTTCATTTTAAAATAGGAAATACCAAGTCATTATGAATTTGTAGCAGATTGTTCTGCAGAGCTCAGACATTTAGAAGGAATTGAGTGACACAAACAAACAAAGAAGAAAATGATGACACAAAAATGGTTAGAGGGCATGATGATGGATAGAAGACAGAAATACCAAAAGGAAATGAAAAAACAAAAGGAAGGAATTGATGAATAGCACAAAAGAGGAAAGACAGAAGAGTACAAGGAAGGAAACAATGACAGAAGGAAGAACTTTAATGGGGACAAATAACAAGAGGTGTGTTTACATGTGCATAAGTACTCATAAGTGCCAATTAGAATACAAATTTGTCATGTAAACATGCCAATCGGAATACTGTGATCGGATTAAGCTTAATCGGAATTAAATTGTTTTCTGAATAAGACGGGTGATTTATGCCAATGCTTAGTATTTCCACGATCAGTGGCTAGATGCTATGCGGGGCAAGTTTCAAAGAAGAAAGAAGGAACGTAAGGGATGAACAAAGAACACACTGAAGAACAAAAGGTAGGACACAAGTAGGGAAAGAAGACACGATGCAAGGAAGGAAGTACACATAGGTAGGAGACAATGAGGCAGGGGAAGTAAGAGACATGAAATGGAAGAAAATGAGGAAGGACACAAAGAAGGACGGAAGGACAGCAAGAAGAGAGGTAGGATCCAAGTTCTGCATCTAATTCACATATCAAAAGGGGCCATATCCCTCCCCCTGTTTCTGTCTTCCAAAAGCCAGACGCCACTGGCAGTCTCTGCTTGTATCAATGCGTGATAAGCTTTGAGTCCAGTCGGAATATGTTTGTATGTTCCAGTCGGAGCATACAAACCTTCAGTATGTTTTTGTCTTTGGTGGTTTTGACAAATAAAAACACTGAGCAATGTGTAAACACTAATTATCAAATGTATGTTGCTGTGAAAGTTAAATTTAGCCAGTTCATTGTCAGCTAAAGTACGGTTATTATTAATTATTTTAGGGCTTAGCCAGACAAAAATATCAGGAATTTATGTCTAGCTTTCTTTAGTATGTTAAGAAGTTTTGTTTGCTTGATATTCCAACAAAAAAAAACTGAAGTACAGCAAGCCCTAGCATTAGTTCTTTGTGTTTTGAATAAAGCAAACTCGACAACAACAGCAACAACAACCTGCTGCAATTCCAGTCCAATCTGTGAGCTGGGTTAGAAAAAAGAACATGGGGGAACAAGGGATGAGCTCAAGAAGACCAACAATGATTCAAGAACGTTGCAATTTCCAGTTAATTTCTTGAACACTCAAAAAATATTTTCATCAAAAACAGAAATATGAATGCAAAAATATACACAGCCCAAACAAATGTTCAGTTCCAGCTTCCTCCAAGAAATTAACACAACCACAGTCTTCCATTTCTTTCAATACTTCAATGCACTAACATGTTAGTAACATCATTTGGTCAGTGATATTATTAGGAGAAGGAAGAGTGACAGGTGATAGGAAGGACATCAGTAGGAGAGGAATCGTAATATTCATCAAGCATCTTTCCGGAGCTTATTGTACTAAAATGTGAGCAAATTTGTTTGGTCAAGATTATAAGTAGTTGTAATTATAGATTTGCTCATATATATTAATTGTGTACAATTTGTTTTGTAATGTATTTATACATTTTAACGTAAGCAGTAATACATTGCTTAATTTAGTTTGTTTTATGTGATGTCCTACATTTAAATAAATATTTTATCAGTCATGGGAAGGTCAAACAATGGTGTTAGTAGAATCCATTGCAGTTTACTGTTCTCAAAGTGCAATAAATGCTGTCCTTATAAAATCAGTGTGTAATCATCCAAATAATTTACATTTCAATACTGAGAAAGGTAATGGTAATTTTTTTCCCCTCATGAATGAACAGCCCTATTGCTATGAAAGTTGGGACTCAAGGGCACTGTTTGGTAGTAGTGGTAGGGTGGGCACACTATGTAAAAAGGCTAACGCTGGGATCACGTGACTTTTCCGCAAACCCCCACTCACACTGATCCTAGGGAAACAGCAGCCAGCTGCGTCACCGGATGCGGAAACGGCTCTCGTGAGAACAGAAGTTCACGTGGGTCCACGCTCTTGTCTGGGGTTCACACGATAACTACTGCAGTATTTAGGAAGTGCCTCGTAAAACAATAGCAGTATTCGACTGTACAAGCATGACCTCGTTTTCCCTTCCTGATGATGCTAGTGATGCTCTACCACACACGTTTGATACTGTGTCACTGGTTATGACGTAATGTTCACATTTACAAGTGTACGCATGTGTGCAGGCAAAGAAAGAGAGAAGATACAGAGTTTGCAGGATAGTTTTATTTTGAAATACGCAGGAAGTTATTACAACCCGGCATCTGACTTTCTGTTTGGCGCATGTAATTCCCAGGCACTTGATCTGGGGGTCCCTGCAGCATCTGGCCAATCATTCTATTGAGCCGCATGGCCTCGGTAACTACAACCTCACTGCACCGTGGCTAATGTCAGTAGACACACTGACTTTAATGATTTGGGTTCCTTGCGGTGCCCGCACTTTGCCCACATCATCATCAGTATTAACGTCGGCTTAAAAGTCATAGAAACAGCAATCACAGTTAAACTACCGGCCTCAGGATCTGTACTGGATTCTTTCCCCCTCTCTCTCTTCCACATTCTAAACACTCAATAAATAGAAAAAGTTAACATGTCCAGGTTTCTAGTAATCACTGGTGTATGTGATGGATGACTTTACAATGCATGTAGGTAGTGTGGCTTCAGTACCTCTGTCGTACGCAATTCGATATATGTATGTGATTGAAGAATAGCAATAACTCAAGTACATTTGCGTGAAATTTTGTGGTTTTAGTCAAGCATATACCTCAGTTTATTTTGCTCTACCATATTCAACGTGACAAACCTTGAACATTTGACAGTCCAGGTTTACTCCTTCATACCATTATAAATTCCTTTTTATTCTCATAAGGTGTGCCAAAACACACCCAAACTCAGTGCAAACACAAATTCCAACGAGTGCTTATAATGCTGTCCATTACGCGCATCTGGTAACCTGTACTCACTAACTGTCGATGCACCAGCAACTGCCTGCAAAACCATCAACACACGTGTAATACCATGACTTATGCCACCTGGCATTTGTTATAGATGTGGCAGCTCCTTGCTAATTTAAGTATTTACTCACATCCAAGAGAACCAGCTATTCCCTCTGGGTGCCTTACTTTTGTCAGTGAGTGTTCAATGCAATATTTTGATCAAATTGTTGTATGTGCTGGCTATGATGTATCTCAGCAAAACCCACTGATCAAACATGCCTTTAGCAAGTAATGACAAAGGTATAAAATGGTTAGAAGGAATTTTATTGACATAATTAACCATTTTTCTTTTCTTTTTTTTTTACATACCACAGTCTCACGGCTCTCATTTACATAATTAGCAGCAGGCAGCTGTTTATATGTAAAACAACACTTAAATCCACTAAAAGGCTCTCTACAGATGAAGTCTGCTCCAAGCTGTGAAACATAGTGTTGCCATTTAGCAGCTAATGAGGTGGATCTAATTGAAGTATCGGTGGAGACCAAATCAGTACCCGAGAGGGGGTATTATGAAACTGCCCTTGGAATCCACAGGTGACATGTTTTTTATATATATATGTATATCTATATCTATATATCTATATCTATATCTATATATATATATATATATATATATATATATATATATATATATATATAGATAGATAGATAGATAGATAGATAGATAGATAGATAGATAGATAGATAGATAGATAGATAGATAGATAGATAGATAGATAGATAGATAGATGTCTGCCTTATACTAACCTGAAGAATCTTGGTCAAAGGATCTGGCAATTTATTTAAAATAAGTATAAGAAAAACTTATATGCAAATATTTAATGTCTGTTGGATGCAAAAATCTGCTCCCCACTGTCAAATTCAACAGCGTATAGAAGGTAGTAGCCTATTCTAAGCAAATTCCAGGCTGCAGTGCAATAGCTGTTGGTGTTTAAAGTTAACTGGCTTATAATCAAAAGGAGCAGAAGGGCAGCAGACGCATGCTGACACTGACCAGACAGCAACAACGAACTGAATGGGCAACAATTCAAACAGAAACACACTGAGGGAGCCATATGTCACTGGGGTTTGCAACATGAGCTACATTCACTCATAGCAGAGGAGGGAGTGATTGCGAGCGTCCTTGGTAGCATGCTTGTTCGGTTGGTGGCATATGGCCGGCTGGTGGAGACACGTGTTATTGTCACAAATACACCAAAGGCCCTACCCTCTGATTTCATCACGCCATTTAAAATTTCAAAGCTTCCCTAAGGTCATGTTGTTCTCTAAGAGTAAGCTGTGATAATCTGTAATAGCTACATTGACAAAAAAAATCTGCAGCTCACCAGGGAAAAGATGATCCGCCAAATGGTCCGTCCTTGACAGAATTCAGGGGTCTAAACCCTTGGAGCAATGCTATGATTAAAAAGCTTTATATATATATATATATATATATATATATATATATATATATATACATATATATATATATATATATATATATATATATATATATATATCATTATATGAAAGCAATCCACACAACTTATCTTTACCACAAAGATACATTTTTGTTAGTAACACATAAAGTTTAGATACAATGTTGAAATCTGGTTGAGTGTGATATTTGAGTTATAAACAATGTTTAGTTTTCCAGGCTTTTTTGACTCTTTCATTTTCTAAATGACAAAATCAAAGAATGTTACTAAATGTAATGGGTTTTACAAGAGCGTATATTTAAATGGCCTTCTTTATCTAAATCACATTTTGAATTTAATGTCTTATCCATCAGCATATTGACTTAGTAACTAAACGCAACGCTCAATGGAAAATAAAAAGGGTCATTTGGACTGTATAAAATGGAAAGAACATTTTAATCCTTTTTTATTAGTTGGAAGTTAAATTGTTCCCAGTGATGTGCTTTTCTTTTAGAGTAGGGTAGTCATCATTTCTAAATTTATTTGTGTCCAGGTGTTGAACAAGTACCAAAACAGCCCTATATTATGTATGGCCAAAAATAAAAGCTAAAGCTAAAATAAAACCTTTTTTATGTATGTAATCTACAGATAGGATCTGATTACTGTTCAAGCAGTTCAAAAGCTACACTGAGTATTCAACTGTCCAGAAATATCTAAAATATATATCTTGAAATTTTAAGAATGGAAAAGTATAAAATTTGAATTTAAATATTTGTATGGGAGAACTTACAGTTGACTTCCAAAAAGCTCATGGTACTTATCATAACTTACAAGTTACTTTTTAAACCTTTTACCGGATGTTTTGGGGGACTGGGGTTAGTGGTGAATTTTATACTATCTGGGAAGTTGCAGATTACTTATTGGAATTTACTGGACTCTTCTTCAAAACCTAGATTTTACCTTTCTAAAACCTCCAAGTTACCTTTCCTGAACTTATGATTTAGATTTTTTCGGAACTTACTGCAGGCTTTTAGGGGACTGGGATTTATAAATGTTACTTTTAGATCCAAGAAAGTATTGTGAAACCTGTGGTAAGTAACATGCTACTTCTATATTGCCCCAGATTAGAAGTCATGTAAAAATGTGAGACATGGCTCATGACCATAAGAGAGGGGCTGGAACAGAGACAGAGCTGCAAATCCAGGAAAATAATTTTTCATTGGCCACCACAACCAACTGATGCAGAGCCTGCATTGCAGGGGTCTGCACCAGTCAAACCACTCAGTCTGTCCATCTAACGCTCCATTGCTCCACTTGAGACAAAGACCAGCCTTAAAATTGGATTTCACCTGTTTTCCGCTTTGAACTTATGCCTCAGATTCAGTGGAGCTGGCTCTCATCCACATTGCTTCACACTCAGCTGGATACCGCTGCAAGAAATGGTGAAGTTTACCATGTGCAGATGTCAATAAAACCTCATTGACATAAAATTAAAAAAAAGTATCCAACCCAGGAGATCCCAAACCAATAATTCTCCTCTCCACAACTGCATTTTGAAGTCCTGTGTACACCATTAACAGGATTGGTGCCACGGTGGAGTTCACCCTGTAGTGGGAACAGGCCTAACTTTGTGCTGTGAACGCGAATGGGCATGCTGGGAGCAAATAGCCATAAATGTTACCCATCCCTCTACGGGAAAGCCTGCTCTAAAGTATTAGAAAGGAGGCTCTGACTGATTGCCGATCCTCTGATTCAGTGGGAGCAGCATGCCGTTTATCCTGTCTGTGACACGATTGATCATACGTTTACCCTCAAATTACTTAGGGGGGGTCATGGGAACTTGGCTGGAATCAAAACAAACCAAAATGTTTGTTTTGATCTGACTATTGTAGAAGTACCCTAAAGCTATACCCTTTCAGAGCCCAGAATGGTAACTACCTCCCAAAAAAAGCATACACTTAATTGCTCAAGAAGAAAAAAATAATTTGCTTAATTTGTATGTTTGATATTTTATGTGTGTTTGATAATTTGTATATGTTTGATATATTATATACCCTACTAATTAAAAGTTACATTTTGTTAAATTAATTTCCAATTCATATACATGTTGGTCAGTGGTCTCAAACTCCTGAACACAAAGGCCATTGTTATGTAGGTAGTTGTACAAAGTTTTCATCAAAAATGTGCCATTTCTGTATCGCTCCCTGAATACCAGGACAACATTTCATTACCAGGTAGCCTTGTTACTGAGTGTTCAAGTCCCTTCCTTGAGCCCTCTAAACATGATGGCAGGATGTGTTTTAATAATAGATAAACCGGGATTACGTAAGTAGGACTACAGTGATGAAAAGACCCAATTGCTTTAGAATTCAAACCTAGTCTCAAGTCATAAACAGCAAACTACCAGACTTTTAGATCTCTGAATGTATTGAAAAGCACTTGTCTATTTGACTTTTCTGTTTTTAAGACCAATACAAGTTTTTTTTCCCCCAGAAATTAAAGGATCAAGTCTTTTTCCCAGAAATAAAAAATCAAACAAGTAAAAATTAGGGAGGCCAAGGTAACTCGAATCTACAGCAGCACGGAGTGGTTGTTTGTACAAAACTTTCCACCAAATATTAAGTTCTGAAATCATTTACTCTGCACACAATCTGTACATCACTTTTAATATAAAGCATGTGAATTGTTAAGAATTTCACCCAATTACCAAGAAGCTGAATCACCACAAATCCAAACTGAAACAATACATTTCTTGTCCCCTAATACTATCAACTACTTGTTCCAAGCTCTTTGGGGGCTTGGAAATTAAACTAAAATCGACAACTAATCTTTGCCCAGGGGTCTTGAGGTTAATTAAGCGGTGCTTGTTGCTCTAAAAAGTATGTGTCAAACCATCACAAACTGACATATACAAAAACACCTTCAGCCAACAACAGTACCGCCAATTAACCTTTCTTGTTGGCCCTCCAGGCTTTGGAGCACACAGAGAGAGGTAGAACAAGTAGAGCCCTGATAGAAAGGCTTCAGACAAGGTTTGAACCAGAAACCCATGTGTTGTGAGGTGACACAGCAAGGTAAAAAGAAAAGTAGAACTTGAATAATTAATTTTTCCCATGTTTCTCTGCTACTTGTTTGCTCTGCTTTCAGTGTCTATATTGCTAAAATGAAAGAATGTTTAAAGGCCACATTGTTAATCATTTACATATCTGACACATTGTGAAGAAGGGGGGAGGGGGGGTTAAACAGCCTACTTTTTTCCATCATGTAGAAAACTCCTTCGGTTTTGGGTCACCGTTTAGTTGTTATCTTCAGCATTCTAGAAACTTTCTTGCAGAGAAAAGTTTAGGGACAGTAAAAGACAGTGCTCATGATCACACCGCATAACCAAACTTTAAAAACGTCTGATCTCTGTAATAGTATTATGTGCGTTTGCTCTAAGGCATTGTAATACTACAGACTTCTGTGCAGGGTTTCCCAGAGGCCTGCCACATAAAAGCCAGTTAAACACAGCCATAGCTCTTCCAGTAAGGTGGAAGCAAACTAATCCTGTAGGAGAGAAGATACTGTAATAGTTTATGAATGCCTTCTACATCACAACTTATTTCTGTTCTGGCCTTTTGCCATCAAAGAAATAAACTGTGCAAAAGCACACACAAATAGTCTTTATAGATCTCACAAGATGAAGCCCACAAAAAAAAAAAAAATCAATAGTTTTTTTTTGTTTCTTAAGAATATGTGAAACAGCCAGACTGTGCTATTTCTTTTACCCATGCTTAGTCATAAGAGTAGAAGTACAACCTAAAGAGGTTCTGATTGTAATAGGACATAATCAATACATGCAGCCGTTGTTTATCTGGATTCTCAAATGACCATCTAGAACAGAAAAGAATCAGGAAGTTTAAATTGCTGCAACTCTAAAAAGGCAATACATAATAGCTTTGCTGAATGAATGCAATCGATTGGATAAAACCAAAAGCATCATGCGGCCTGCTTCTTCTCTTTTAACATCACAGTAGGCAGAGCTGGCAACTGCAACAAGGGGCAAACAATAGGGGTCTTTGAACATCCAATACTTTGATCTGATCCCTAAGAGACCCATGTAATACCTACAGGAACAACATCAAAGGAAGGAAGGAACCCAAAGTGGAACCCAAAGCGAGAGGGAATTAATGAGAACTGAATCTATTTTCAACAATTCTTTATCCAGTGTTACACTGGTGTTTCCTGGATTCCTAGCCATTGTGATGTGGAGAGAATATTCAAATGATCTACAGAAAACAGTAGTAAAAGCTTATAAATTAGAATAAGAATGGGAAAAAAATATCAGAGCAGATGGGAAGACCAACCAGCAGTAAACCAACCAACATTTGCCACAAGCACAAGGAAAATTGTTTGAAAATACGCTGCATTGCTGAGTCCCCAGATGTCAGCCAATACTATGTCAAACAGCACAGCATCAAAACTCAATGAGACCAAAATTGATCTTTATGAACAAAACCACAAATGCTTCAATTGAAAAGAATGCAAGGCATATGATGAAAAACATGTAATCCATAAAAGCATCTGTTGTAATTAAGTGGCCTCTTCTTGTGGCTTGTCTTTTATATCCATTAGGTAAGGTTATGTTATGTTTAGTCTCTTCAAGTCAGCATTTTGAAGGTCAATAATTTCTGCATTTTCTTTTTAAATACATTAAAAGAAACTAACTAAATATTTGACAAAAACATAAATGAGGTACTGAGATCATGAAATGCAACCTAGATAATCAACATCTCTCAAGTGTTTGTTTTTCAGCATCACTCATACCTCCCTGTCCACTCATTGTCAAAGTTTTGTCGCCGGGACCCACCCACTAGGCTCTGCCACGGTTCACTGTGAACGTCTGCATGCAGGCCAGATTTCTGTGACCAAATTGACTGAGTGCTGACAGGGAGAACGTGGCTCTGAGTCATAGGGCGGCGCCAAACATATGACAGATAAAGACAATGACTGACAAAATCACAAGCAGAAGAAAATCCCCTATCAGGACTTTAGCAACAACTGAACATCTGAGTGGAAAGCAGGTGTTCAGATGAACTAAAGGAAGCATGAATAAGGCTGCTTGCCTTTCTGCGCGATCCAAGTGGGTGGTTGAGAGCTACATCAAGGTCTTAATGCATCAAATCGTGCCTTCACACCAGAATAGTTAGAGGGACTCGGCTCCATTTGGCCATTACCCGAACCATCCCATTGTGAACAGCCTCGGCAAGTTGCTATAACATGCAGTGAATACTGCATGACAGAAAAATACAGAGAGAAACTATAATGTGCTGCTGTTTTTAAACATACCTCAAGCAAGGATTACGAATTTTGGAAAGGGGCATAGATTTTCCATATAAGAGATATGAGTTGCATTTTTCACTGTAAGCAAACTGCACTAGGGTTCACTTCCAAGCAAACCAATAACAATGTTATTCACACAGACCAGAGAAATATCCTAGATGTGTGTGTGCCAGATTTAGTCCAAATTGGACATTTTTCTCTGTTCTTAAGCTTTTTAGGTTAATGAGTTTCCATTCATCCAGGTTGTGGTGTTGTGTGAACGTATATCTCTAAAATATTTAAAGGAGCAATAAGCAAAATGTCATGATTTTAGATAGAAAGAACTGGAAAAATAGTAATGTAAAGAACTAAAGGTAATATTTTAGATGGTATGGCGTCACACCACATCTCTCTGTGTTGTTCTCCAGTCTCTTGTTTACAAAGCCGGGCCAACCAGCCGGGCATACACCTACGAGCGAGCGTGCTTGCATGTATGTGCATGTGAACAGCTGCCGCTCAGGCTGCCCTAAAATGCCACCGTCAGAGCAGTCGAGCGCTGAAGTAACATGGCGGAGAGCACACCCAGCAGATTGTTGATCTGCTGGTTGTTGAACAATGTTCTCTTACTACCAGCATTAAGAAGTTATGAGTTATAAGTTATGAGTTACTTACTTCTTAACTAGACATGTTCTTCTGAAAGGTGATGCTGTTTTGCTGTGTTTTTATCTGTTACAAATATGTGCACAGGAGGCGACAAGTGAAAAAGGTTAGTGGAAAGGAGGGGCCGGGTTGCAGAGGTGTGGCTGGTCATACATTTTGTTTTGGTCTACAGACAGTGTTCATGCAACACCTAGTGGTGAAATATTGCATATTGCTCCGTTAAATAATACTGAGACGTGTGTTGAAGTATCAGTTTAAAGGCATACTATGCAACATTTTTCAGTTAATTAATGTGTTCCATACCGTTTTGGATGATTAAATGAGTCATTTCAGGTCGAACAAAGGTTTTCTCGGCCGCCCTGGGGGTCTGTGGGGGAAATACCGCACTTGCAATTGCAAGAGCTCACGGCCCGCACACACAGAAGTCTCGCTTTACGGCGAGAACTCCATGTGTTTTTGCCCTGCCATTCACTATATGCACGAGCGAAAGCAACAACAAAGAACCGCGTGTTAACGTCAAATAAACATGCAAGCATATCGATTTTTATTATTATTATTATTATCTTTTTTTTTTTTTTTTTTTATGTTGGCGAGACTCTACCACGGCGGCTGCGGCTTGGCGAGGCAGTGGCGGTAGCGTCTCGCCAACATAAAAAAAAAAAAAAAAAAAAAAAAAAAAAATAATAATAATAATAATAATAATAATAATAATAATAAAACTGGCGAGGCGGCGGCAGTCGCGGTCGCGGCTTGGCGAGGCGGCCGCCGCGGCCGCCGCAGCCGCCTCGCCAAGATAGCGCTGCGGGAAGCTTGATGTTCATACCTTCACTGTGTTAGTCATTGTTTGTACTGCCGTTTTTTCCACTTTTCGTTGCGTTCGCCTGTCTGCTAAGCTCAAAACAACCGCACCTGGCTTGATGGAGAAACCAGAACAGCTGAGCATCTTTACGACAGTGCACTTTTACTTTCGCCCTCTGGGGGGAGCCTCGCTGGAAAATCAACCCAGGTTGCATAGTATACCTTTAAATGTCAATGTGAACAAGAAATCACACACTAGAAACATGGTAAACAGCAAGCCAGTTGAAAACAACTGTGGTGTTTTAGCACCTTAGATTCAGGGTTAACTGATTCAGTCCTGTTTCATCCAAATTCGTCTCTATGGCGCTTAATTGCAGCAATTACAGCATTTCCACAATCTCTAAAATTGCACCTAATAAGATAATTGTTAACATGACTGGCTTGCAGACCCTGAAGAGGTACGGACTTTTTTATTGATTTAAATGTGTTCCAATTTTTTCCTTAGCTAGGCAAGAAAACTGGCCAAGCTGAGGCAACATAAGTTAATCAGTTAAAGGCTGATTCGCATGGTAGGATTTTTAGCACACTTTTCGCCCCAATCCTCCCTTTCCGAGAGGCCCCGATTATTGCCGTGTCTCTTAAACTAATCCTAAAATATTATTCTGCCGTGTGTGGTGTGTTAAGGATAATTGGGTTCACTCGGTATGACGTTGGGACTGTTCCGACCACAAAGCGGGGATATTCAACATGTTGGATTGCATTTCCTTAATATCGTATTGAGTGTGGTGTTCCCTGAGGACAAACAACCAATACAGCCTGTTGAATTTGATGTGTAGCCAATCAGAAAACAAGGTGAGTGAATCCCTGAGAGAAAAAGAAACTCATGTCAGTTTTTTTCTCTGTTAATTAGTCCACCAACTATCACCATTATTGTTCCTGGTCGTCCATGTTTTTTTAATCTGAACTCACGTTTTTATCTGGAGAGGATTTGCAAGATTTCCCCATCTGACATCTGAATCATGAGTGAAATCTGTTCTTGTGTGGTGTGTTGAGCTTGCCATCTGACCGGACACCACACATTGTAAGAGCAAACATGTTTTATCTAGGATTTTTTATCGTTATGTGTGGTGTCTCTCAGGATTTGAAAATTGGCTGACTATTTTAAAATCCTGCCATATGACCCAGCCTTAAGCCAACTCATCGATTTATTCAAATCAAATCTGTTTTCCATCAGACTTGCTTATTCTACTTACCTGAGTCTGTATTAAAATATTGAACAGAATATATCAAATATCCTAAGCACATATTGTAAGAATTTTGTAAAAAAGGCTAAGGTTTTGACTATATGTTAAGGTTATTACAAGATATAAAACTTAAGTTAAATAATCAGATTTAGTCATCAAGAATCTGTTAAAGTGGAGCACAGTCTTCTTGTCAAACATCATACAAATGCAAATTAGAGGGTTTATGGAGAACTATATGAAGTCTCTGTAACATCTAAACATAACTGTCCATTATTCCTGGTTTATAATTAGCAATCAATAATGAGAAGATTCCACCGCAAAGATAATTATAATGCTCTCTCATGCCCGATTTCTCATAAGAATGAAAACTTACTGGGGAAAAATGTCAAACAATAGACTAAGCAGTACCCTACCTTACAAGTTACAGAATTAAGAGTCTTTATTTAAGTGGGTCAATCATGAGTTCATTATTACGTGCATCTTGAAAAAAAAAAACAAGTGGTCATAACCCTTGCTCAGTTTCCTGGAAGATGGAAGAATAAAACTTGTTGGGTCCTTTATTTTTTTCATAGTATTATTAATAATTCAGAAAGACAATCAATACATTTGTGTGTGATTGTAAGGCTTAAGATTTTCTGCAAGTTATTTTATCAGATGATTGACTGGAACCACAACAAAACATCTTCATAAAATCAGAGTTAAACACAGGTATTGGAAGTTTTTCAAATATGGGCGGGGCAACTGAGCCCTTACCCTGAATGTATCAGAAACAAGTGACTCCAAAATTAGCTCAATAGAAGAGCTCTGTAGAGCTCAACTCCATACTAGTGAGGCATTTCAGGCATTTGATCATGTGTACAGGGCAAAGGGACAAATATACATGTCAGACACCAGCCTTCAAAGATCCGATTTTGAGACAACTGCTCTGAACAATTTTTTGCTCTCTTTACTGTTGTGCTCTGTCAACTCAGATTAAAACAGATTTCAGTTTTCAAACTTTGTACTAATTTGTAAACTAAAAGGAACAAATACTGTTCATAAAAGAAAAAATGTGGAGCTTGTTGCCAGCATATAAAACCCTCCGAAAATAAACAAAATTTGAGCTTTAAATGTATATTCATTAGTTTAATTTGACTTTTACTACATTTGAAATAAAAAGCATAAATGAACATTATCTTTGTTTATGTGTTAGACTGACAAGTTTGAAGGTTTTCGGTTATGATACAGGTTTTTGTTTAACAAGTAAATTATACCTAACAGCTAGTAAAGGGAAAATAGGCTGATTTCCATAGCTGGCTGATTAGTTGGTGCATTACTGCTTTTTAGCTTCAGAAATATGTTTGCTTTAAATGGAATTCAGAAAAAAATAATACAAAAATGTATGAGAAAACAAAACAATAATCTAGAAAATCTTACACAGTGCCATGAGAAAGACCTTGCCACCAACATGGAAAATGATCAGAATGTGCTGGTGAAAAACAGAAACTCTGAAGGTTAACCAATCGATCTTTGGCCTGCATGCAACAGAAAGCTTAGTATTTCTGTTTAGACTAGTGCACTGTGCGACAACAAACCTATTCATTAATCTATACACTTCAAATACAAACTGAAATAGGATGTTTGGTCATAAATGTTGACGTCTCAGCAAAAAAAATTCTACCTTAGGAATCTGTACAACCCTAAATTTCATGTCTAGTGCATTTTGGGAACCGTTTTTTCATATGCCTTGATGCAGTCATTTCTATTTGTACATTTAGGAGTAACCTAAAAGCTCTCGTTTGTACTGTACAGTCAAAGTCCATTGGTGCCGACACAAGACTTCCTGCTGGTATGACCTGAACTGTTCTAAACTAAGCAGCGTTGAATCATAACGACATTACGGTCGTCAGAGGAAGTGCGTAGTTGCCTCCAGAACAAAGAGAAGCAAGCTAAGCTTATTTCAATCATTTTTAGAAATGAAAATTATTAAATCACAATAAGTGACTCAAATTGGCCAATTTTCTACTTTTCACTAGAAAAATACAGAAAGATTGAATTTCCTTTTACTGTTATTAAGCACATCAAAACTGGAAACTCACCCTCTTTTTGTTCTTTAACACATCTACAAATGTCTAGGTCCCTATAGCTATTTGGTTTTGGCTTTCTGTACATATACAATTGCTCAATCTAAAAAGCACAAAGCATACTATTCTACTGTTTAGTTACACAGTAATATATAATAATCCCTCTCCGGCTGATCATAATGTTTTGAAATAAATAAATAAAACACCACTCCACAACTGTATAAATAACCCTGACAGAACTGCTGTGAATTTCTTTTGGTTTCATTAATTACTATGCGTGCTGATCAGTTGTGTGTCTTTATTGTGTGTCTCCAGTGAAAACCTGCCAAGAAGTCATAGGCTTCAGTGTGTAATACAATCATGTAATCATTACCTCTCTAATTGTTTCCACAGTAATCTGTAGTAGTAATTTGTTTTTACTAATACACCAGCACTTTTGTCACAGCTAAATTGACATTTTAATTGTTTGTTTCTATTGTTATGTTTAGGCATTTTAACTATATTCCATTCACACAACTGAAAATCTTTCTCTTTCAAATCTTATCTCAAAATTACAGTAGGAGCTTCATCTTTTCACAGCCCACCAAGAAAGTCTCCTCCCTGCGAAAGCAGTGCTGAGCTCTGGCTCTCAATTGCATCAGAAATTTAAGTCTTGGCACTGGCGAGAGTCATGTTCAAATTCTGTACTCAACTGTGCTACATAACAGACATCTTAAGAAATCTGGTTTAGCTGGATTTCAGTCCATGTACATCCATGTAAAGCACACAGAAAGTAGAGCTTCATCCAGTGTGATATGTCAAAATGATACAATCACTCAAAGAAATATCCTACAATTAGTTGAAGTCATATCACTAAATCATATCACCCATCACTAAAGTTGGATTTTATCCAACCATTTTGGGGCAAACAACAATTACAGATGATGTACAATTGTAAAAAGTTAGCTAACAGATTGGATCACAAACCATGAAACTTAGAAACCCTGGACATCATTCAGAACGGTTCACAGATTTAACATCCTAAGTGTCCAAACACCTCTGAATTAAACATTTGCACATGTTGAATCATTTCCAGCAGGATTTTCCAAATAGGTTTGCCTAGACTTTAGATAGTGTGTGTTCAAATTAACCTGTTTTCCCACAGACAAAGCCCTGAGACCTTTAAGATATGAGTATTTTAGAGACTGTGCTGTTTCGCCACGATAAAAAGCTTTTTGTTTAAATGTCTCTCATACATGTCAGTACATGCAGTCAAGTGTGTCCTTTATCTATTAATCCTTTTTGACTTAAGCCGGGCGTACACTGTACGAGTTTTTCCCCTTTTCGGGCCGATTCTTCAGTCGTGCGAGCATTTTTTGAATCGGGCTGAATTTCAGCTTGGTCGTAGAGGGGGGGAGGAGGGGGGACTGGCTTCTCACGACTACCTCCCGATCAGGAATCGGACGATCGTGAAAATCAAACATGTTTGAAATTCAGTCGGCTGTCGTGAGGTTTTCATGAGCGCATCCTGCTGTTCAAGCAGAGCTACGAGGGGGCGCCCTCCCCTCCTCTCCGTCCCCGCCAGCGGAGGGAGGGGAGCGGGCGTCCCTGAAGCGACCTCCGCCCGGCCCGCTCGCGGGGGCATTGGGGAGGGCGGCAACGCGCTGGCCCCCTGTTTCGGCACTCCTCCGCGGTCCTCCGCCTGTTTCGGCGGCGGGGGGGGCGGGGGGGGGTGGGCGGCCGACCTGCCGTGCCGCGCGGCCGCCGGTGCGTTCCCCCGACGCCCGGTGCCTCCTGCGGGCCTCGCCAGAGCTGGGCTCGAACCCCTGCTCTGGGTCCCTGTCACCTACCGTCGCTCGCCTGCCTCTGTCCCCACAGCGAGGACGACGTACAGTGTGAGCAGTCCGGTCTCGTCCGAGCGTCGCGCCGCACAGATCGTGAGCGGTGAACTTTTTAAACCCCGCGGTTTCGCCGCACAGTTTGAGATGTATATAAGTACCACGACTGAAAAACTCGTACAGTGTACGCCCGGCTTTAGGGTGACAGTGGTGCAAGGAGCTAGGAGTATGTCCTATATCCGATAGGTTTGCGGTTTGACCCCCCGCTGTTCAATTGTGTCCTTGGGCAAGACACTTCACCCTGCTGTCAGTGGTCAGAGGGCTCCAATTGTATTTTAGCCTGCTTGTGTCAGTCTACCCCAAGGCAACTGTGGCTACAATGTACCTTACCACCGTCAAAGTGTGAATGAAGCAGTGAAACACTTCGGGGTCCTTGGACTTGATAAAGCACTATACAAGGGCAAGCGATTTGCCATTTAATTTACCATTTACCATGCTATTCTATTCCAGGAAGCTGCAAACTCTCAGAGCTGATGACTTATGACTCAGACAAGAAAAACACAACAGAATAAAGAAGTTTAGTTCAACTGAACCCAATACATGCCTGACCAGTCAGTCAAGATTCGGTTGCCAAATCAGTTTGCTTTTTTCTATAGTTTATGCATTTCAATTCCAGCAAAACAAATTGTGTTTCGATTCCCTTATCAACATGGAAAGATCCCATGTGAATCTGCAAATTCCAGTCTAAGTAACCTTTTGGCTGAATCAACAGCTGGCTGTGCAGAGATTACCCATTCTGCATGGGCAGTGATCCAAATGAGGTAACACGAGCTAGATTCTGACCACACAAGGGACTGAGGGACTCCTCACACCTCAATAGTGCAGGCTCTGGTGCAAAAATGTGAAAAGCTGGCGGACCCAAATATCCTCCTACTTTGAATTCCTTATTTTTCTTTATTTTACCCTTCTTGCAAATGTGCAATCCCATATTTACCAGATAAAACTGAACATCTATCTATCTGTCTGTCTGTCTGTCTGTCTGTCTGTCTGTCTGTCTGTCTATCTGTCTGTCTGTCTGTCTGTCTGTCTATCTGTCTGTCTGTATAGCCAAAGTTTTTGCTCATACATCCATACAATGGAAATCAGGTGTTCAGGTGTCAAACTGTTTCTACAAGCATTTGCAAATGAACGTATCGATCTCAGCAGCTCAGTGAATTCCAGCATTGTTCTGTGATCTCTGCTATAAGTCCAGTCGTGAAATGTATTTGCTGTTACATATACTACAATATTCCATGGCAACTGTAAGTCATAATAATATAAAAACATGGAAGCAATTAGGAATGACAGCAGCTCATCCACAAAGTGGTAGGCCATCTAAACTGGCTGAGCAGGTACAATGGAGGTTGAGGTGCATAGTGTGCAGAAGTCAGAAACTTTCTGAGGAGTCAACTGCTACAGTCCTCCACACTTCATTTTGCCTTCAGATTAGCTCATGAACAGTGCATAGAAAGCTTCATGGAATGGGTTTACATGGCCGAGCAGCTGTAACTAAGTCATACATCAGCAAGTGCAATGCAGAGCATTGGATATTGTGGGGTAAAGCATGCCACCACTGGAGTCTAGAGCAGTAGAGAAATGCTCTATGGAGTGATAAATCATGGTTCTCCAGCTGACAATAGGATGTGAAAGTATGGATTTGGAAGGTCCCAGAATGGTACTTCTCTGACTGTACTGTAAGTGTAAAGTTTGGTGGAGGTTAGATTCTGGTGTGGGGTTGCTTTGTAAGAGCAGTTCCACTAAAAGGAACTCTGAATCTAACTTTGTGGGAACAGGAGATGGCCCCATCCTCTTCCGACATGACTGTGCACACATAAACACACACACACAGACACACACACGCATACTGTATATATATAGATATTCATCCATCCATTCATTTTCTAATACGCTTATCGCTTGTGGGGTCACAAGGGGTGCTGGTGCCTATCTCTAGCGTTCACTGGGCGAGAGGCAGGGTTCACCATGGACAGGTCACCAGTCTATCGCAGGGTAACACGGAGACAAACAGGACAAACAACCATTCACGCACACTCTCACACCTAAGGAGAATTTAGAGAGGCCAATTAACCTAACAGTTTGTTTTTGGACTGTGGGAGGAAGCCAGAGTACCCAGAGAGAACTCACACAAGCACAGGGAGAACATGCAAACTCCATGCAGAAAGACCCAGGGCAAGGGTAGGACTAGAACCCTTGCCTTCAAAGCAATACGGTTACCCACTGCTTCACTGTGAAGCTCATATATGTTTATATATATATATATATATATATATATATATATATATATATATATATATATATATATATATATATATATATACATATATATATATATATATATATATATATGCTGGATGACCATTCAATAACAATATATATCAAGCATAGTCATGTTGTACAATAGAACATACAAAGGTCACGCTCCGGCATCAAGCTCGACCCCCAAGCTCTGCATCCCCAATCAAAGAGTTCTGAAAGTCCTTGTTCTTTTTTTCCTTTTTAAAAAATATTGATTAAAATGGTTTCTATTTTATCAAAATGCTTTTTTCTATACTCTCCTGCCCGAATATATATATATATATATATATATATATATATATATATATATATATATATATATATATATATATATATATATATATGTGTGTGTGTGTGTGTGTGTGTGTGTGTGTGTGTGTGTGTATATACACACAGATGTGTACAGATATTTGAAGCCCATTGTTTGAGTGCTCTTTTGAACTGGCACATACAGTAACTTTTACAGCTCCACAGAATGTCTAAATGCCACCAGAGGGAAAAATGAAAATATCCTTTGGGTCTTTAGAATGCTCTTGTCTTTTCAGAAAGCTCACAAGACAAAGGGGGCCATGTAGTAAACAGTGAGGGTAACTGAAAAAAGTGAATGGAGTTTCTCTGTCCTCTGTCTGGAGTCTGTTTCACACCCGCTGCTGAAAATGGGTCCGATTGTTGTCATAGACTCCTCAGTCACTTTCCATGAACTTCTTGAACTGCTGCCATCAGAAAAATAGTACCACAACATCAACACCAGCCTATGTCACAGCACTCTGTATGTACTTTACAGTTTGTCACTCATCTTGTTTTCAATTTACTATGGTAGTTTTATAATATCCATTTCATGATTTTCCCACTAATGTTATAAATCATTGAGCAATACCATTTGATTTGAAATCAATCAGTATTGAAAAAAGCGTTTTATTGTAATATTAATTATCAAACAAATGAATGACTCCATTTGTCATAGGTTTTTCCCTGATCTATAGAATGCTGCATTTGACTTAAACTCTGCTACTTATGATTATAACCTAAGAGATCTACACAATGATCCTGGCTTGCATTTTAATCTAACTTCCCAATATATATAGAAACACGGAACAAAAAGAAGAAAAATAAGTAACTGTCTAAAATTTAACAGAAGAATATGGAAAAATATTTAAAAGAAAGCAGTGATAAGGATTTTACAATCAAATTCCCCTAATGGTAAATAGTTTGGATTAAAGCAAAATAATCTCAGTTGAAAGGAAAAAAAAAAACTATTCGATGGAACGATGGAAAACAAAGACAAGAAAAAGGGTGGGGCAAATGTTTCGTGATCATAATATATATATATATATATATATATATATATATATATATATATATATATATATATATATATATATATATATATATATGCTACTGATAATTACAGAGAAAGAATGAGAGCTCAGCATCTGCAGAGAGGAGTTTACGCACGAGTTACAATAAATCAGGTTTGCGTCATTTAGAAACACTGAATACACCTGCATTACCATATGATTCAATTTCCAACGTGGTATCCACAAAAGATAAAGTTTGGAGATCCATGCAGCCAGTGGGCTGGCAATAGACAAACAGGACAAAACGATATGTATACTGAACTACAGAGAAGTCAGTAAAGAACCAAAAGGCGCCTCACCGTACCTAAAGAAAACCATTAACGCACGGCGCAATCTACAGCGCCACAACACCGCAGAGTGCGCTGCGCACTACAGCTCCAGCCTAAGAAGTTCCGAGGGAAATAATGCTTTCTTCTGATAGATTGGGGTAGATTAATAAAATTATTAAATAATAAAGTCTGAAATATGTGTTATTTGGGACTCTCTGAAGTCCAAACGTGTCATAGATGCGTCAAGGACTGCGCATCCGGTCCTGGAAACTGGTTCCCGATTTTATTTAAACCAGTCACCCACCCACATGCAGAGTGACTGATGCTGTAAGCAACACAAACACTAACTGGAGCACAATCTGAAGGTGTCAAAGTGCGTCCTAAAACGCATTTCTAGTGGATTCATCTAGATTCCTCCACCCCTCACGCGCGCGCGGATATATACACACGTGCGCTTCAACACGCAACCCCACCCCCGTCACACATCAGCCTCCAAAGTCCCGTAATCTCGTTCCTGAATCTCAGCGAAACATTTCTTATACCCGCGTGTATTGATTCCACCTGCCCCGAGAGAAGCAAACGACTCACCTGATATGCACACAATAACATTCGCGTGAAGAATGATCAATATCTCCCAAATTATATCCATCATCTGTCTTCATTCCACGCGCATCACGCACACGATTGGAAAAAGAATGGAGCAAAATCAATGGCAAGCGGGGCTTCGGGTTGTCAGATGCTGAAGTTGTGTCCTGTCAGGCTGGATCCCGCTGCACACCTTCCGCCAGGTATTCTCCACACCAGACGCATAGCAGGTGATCTGATCCTCAGGACTGGAGGTGATTTTCACAGATCAGGAACTCCAGAGAGAAAGATCCAAGAACAACAGATTCCTCCGAGTAGTTAGTTCATATTAATATTCCAGCGCATCAATCCATCCGTCCTCTCATGCATCCAGCGCCGTCCGCTTTACACATCAGCGGACATCACGAGCCCTTCAGGAAAATATTTGCGTTGTTCTTTTGTCCGCACGGGAAGGTGTGGAAAAGTAAAAAAAATAAAAACAACAGATTTTTAGTAGCTGCTGGGACGGCTGTGGGGTCCGTCTAACACCTGAAGACGAACCCACAACTCGGCAAAAACTCGCGTCCAGGTGCAAGCCTCCGATCCATACTTCTCCGCGTCACCGGGATGTGCCAGCGTCAAGTTGCCCGAGGTACCAACTGAACTTCTAGGGACTGGTTTTCAAATTAAGAGCTTAATTATTTTGAATACGGGTTAAGAAATATTTCAATCTGAAATGTACCGTTTTGCAATTAAAATGTTCTTTGATGATGCTTCTCCGTTTTGGGAGGTAATGCTGCAGGATCCCAAGAGGTGATTTTATTGTACAAATTCATAAAAATGGGCCCATACTCTGTTGCTGCGCATTTACAACTTTTTGTCCGTTACTTTTCTTCTCTTTTTTTCTTTTTTGGGGTAGTGGATAGGATGTGCTTTTATTTTTTAATCCACGGCCCAACAGTTTCCGGTAATCCTGTATCTAAAAGCAGTAAAAGTGACGAAGCCTCGTCTTTCCGCCACACACTCAGTGCGCCCTGCATCTGAGCATCCCGAGTAAATACAAGACTCGATGTATACGGCAGGCTGAGAGGAGACCTGGAACACTGTAAAGAAACCCTCTGAAACGGCCAGGGCGGTCCACCTGGTACCCAACGTGACGGAAATTAATTAATGGGGAAATCAGACTATGGTTAAATCTTTCTCGGAGAAGTACAGCATATTTAACTCGATTTCCGATGAGATGGTGACGCTGAACCAATACGGACTCTAGCTGTTCTTTGAGCCAGTCTCCCGCGGTGGTCGGGGCGCACAGACAACAGGGGCGCAGGTGGATGTAACGCGCGCATTGCAGAGAGAAGGATGGAGAGGAGAAAAAAGTGTGTGATGTTAGGGTTTGGGAAATTGTTTATGTCGCAGTAATTAAGGCAGCGGCTTCTCAGAGATGCAGTTGATTTCAAACCAGCGCACGGAAGAAGACAGTGGCTCGAAAGAAAGTTAAAAAAAAATAAAAAAAAAGATACAGAAGAATATGAAGGTTAAAATTCGAAATCTGGCACTGTAAAACCAAAGGGGATTGACGTTATCTAAACATGTGTACCTAATTTTAAACTATAAATAATTTAAAAACGTTACAAATGTAATTATACTCTATGAAATGTAGCATTTGTTTCTCAATTAGGTAAATTATAGCCAGCTATTTACACATGTAATTGTTAAAATAGATAGAAACAGTAAGCAATATTCAATGTTTTTTTTTTTTTTCGTTAAGCAGACTGAAGTAAACATTAAGTGCAGATTTGACGTTTCACAAAGAGAAGAACTGCATGTATTTAAAGTTGCCCAAACTAATATCCAGCTTTCAGTTTTCTATTCCCATTTGAGACTTGCACATTCTTCTGCGATGATTATCTCCAGCAGCCTATGGGCAATGTATGACTTTATTTAGAATTTCAGGCACCTGCTAAGACCTTTACATGGAGAAATCTGTTCTGTCAGCAAGGGCTGAACGACAAAAACTTTTTTGTTCCTGTACGCCTGGTATAGGAGTGCAGATTTTCCTTGACACATCATCTTGGAACAACTATTTTCATATGAGGTGTCAGACCAGTATGGTGTGATAAGTGGCGAGTATAAAGTAGGTGTGATTAGTTAAACGACATTATGCTGCAGTGGAAGAATCCTAGGACTTCCAAAGAGCTCTACAGTTTACTTGCAAAGTACGAAGCATCCTGGCAAGAGCAAATTTTGTTCTTCCCATCTCAAGTGAAAGAAAATAAAAATCTGCTCATGTGGATTATGTACGGTATATGCACCCCTAAAGAACCACAATACTTGGGACACTTAAAAAAACATCACCTTTAATCGACCACTATTCAATTATTACTTAGACTGAAATAGCTCAGTTTTTGTAATGTGCAGACAACCGAGAACACAATATTCAAACCGGACACAGTGTTTATTTCAAAATAATAAAACAAAATCAGGTGCCAAGGGGAAACTGTCGGCTCCTCACTGTAGGAGATGTTGGCTGAATGGGCTGGAGACTGAGAGCAGGTCCGAAAAACAAAGTGGGTTATACACAGGTTGGCAGGCAGGCAAAAGCAAACAGGAAGAAAGGGCTAGGCTGGAATCACGGTCGAGAAAATTGTCCAAGGTCGTGTCCAGTAGTCAGATGGCCGATGAGGTATCCAGCGATGGCAAGGCAAACAGGGAATCCAAAACAAGAAAAACTGCAAAGCAACTCAGTCAAGGAGTGAAACAATCTGGCAGAGAATGGCTGTGGATGGCAGGTATTTAAAGGTGTGCTAACAGGTGGAACTAGTGGATGTAATCAGGGTAAAGGCAGAGTCCACGGTAAAGTTTGTTCCAAAAAAACGGAGTGGAGCAGAGCAGAGAATAGTAAACAGCCAGCCAGCCCCAAAAATAACTTAAACAGCCAGGGTGCATGACAGATTTGTTCAACACAGTCCAGGAGTTCCTGATTTATATGGTACAGATTTGATTTTCTCCGGGACACAATATACCTAACTTCAGGGCATAAAGTGTGTGTAACAAAATCAAAGCAGGGAATATTTCACTATCATTTTACATTGATCTGTCATCTCGACCTGCAAAGTCTTTGCCGGGTCATGGAGGTGGAAGAGCCACTACACCGCTGAGACACAGGATTTAGAGCAAAGAGCAACTTAGAGAGATCAATTATGCTAACATGTCATGATCCACTGCTGTTCTGTTTTGATTTTCATCTTGCCTTATTTATTTATCTTCTGTATTCATTATTGTGAGTGTGGTATAGCCTTATCTATTCTTTGTACTTTAAACTAAAGCACCAGATTAAAACAGATGAGATTTTCAAGCTGGACATGGTATTGCACCTAGAAAGGTTTTTTTTAATTAAACAAAAAGAAAAACAAAAACATTTCATCTTAATGTCAATGGACAGTTTAGATATTGCTGGATCCATAGCACACTGGTAATATTTGTGTTACAACTAGTTGTGAGCAAGCATTGCTTACAAACACTTCACTCTGCCACTCTATTATTGGCATTACAAACTGGCCGCTGGTCCAATTCCAATTACTTATTGAGGTGTGGTAGATCTAAAGTCCACTACAGCCACTAAATCAGTGGTCTCAAACGCACATCCGTGAGGGTCGGTGCCCTGCAACTTTTAGATGTGTCCCTTGCCCCGCGCACCTGAATTAAACAGCTAAACTACCTCTCTAGCAGGCAGCCAGGCTCTGCAGAGCTCTGCTAATGAGCTCATACTGGAGTCAGGTGTGTTGAAATCGATAAGCATCTGAAAATTGCAGGACATCTTCTCTCGGGGACTGGAGTTTGAGACCACTGCTCTAAACTCTTCTCACAGTCAAAAAGTTACTTAGAAATACAGCTCGCAACAAAACACAGTGATAAGCTAGTGCCTATCTGCAGCAGTCCATGAGCAAGAGGTGGGATACAACCTGGACAGGTCGCCAGTCTATCACAAAAGGCATAATTATTACAAAAAGTCCCAATCAAATGTAGTTGTCATGAACCGGAGACAGAGGACCCAGTATTCAACCAAACAAGAGATACGTTTTAAAGATGGTTTATTTCCAAACACAGGTGTGAGCAGGAACCAAGAAAAACAGGCAGGCAAAAAAAAAGGGCAGGACAAAAACAAAGCTAGTGGTAAATAAACAGTCCGAGGCAAAAATGCAGGCAATCAAATCAGGCAGGAGAAACATATAACAGGGAACAGGAACTGCTGGGGTCCGTTCTTCGTACGTCGCTAACTCAGTTAGCAGGATTTCATTGTTGACGATTTGGCTTGATCTTGATCGTTTGGTTCTTCGAAAGACATCCTGCACTTGTTGTCATAGCAACATGTGCGCCAGCTTAAGCCTGCTCCAGAGCAGGCTTATTTCATGTAAACAAGATTAGATCACGGCTGTATAAGCGGAGGAGATAGGGAAGTCTGTCATAGCCATGTCCATTTTTACGACAGCAACCTGTTGCGGAAGGTGCAAGAATAATTTGCAGAGTTTTTCAAATTAATCGCGTATTGCGCAATAGACAGGATCCTTTAGCGCAGCGCAACAGTGTAAATGTAGAGATTTTTCTTGGTGGCTGTTATAAACAGACAAACACATCATTTAACAGTGGCTTTTAAAGAGGAAAAAGTGGTGTTGGAGCCATAAATCTAAAATATTTAAGTTATTTGTATGATAGTTTGCTTTTTATTTTTATCCTATTCAGTAAGAAGATTTGTTCGGGCCATTTTATTGTGAAGTTTAGTTTTACTTTGAAAGGCTTGCTTCCTGTCGAGCCATATATTGTATTAGAAAAAACTATGGACGGATTATCTAGACACGGAGCAATACAGTTTTACCGTGTAAACTGTGGATGACTTGGAAAAGGAAGATTTTCATTTTTTATGGATAAAGATTTTTTTTCGTTAAAATTCCCAGTTTGCACGTGTCCTTTACTTCCCGTCTCTTAGGAATGACACTGAAATTTGGATCTCTTGACACAACAAGTGCCTTTTTAAAATAAAGTGTAATAATTAAAGGCTACCATTTTGTAGAATATTCTTGTATTTCACTTGTACTTGTTCCCATGTTCTAGTGGGTCCCGTGGAGGCTCTGATATAAAAGAACAAATAATATCAAATTATTAAAATGCAAAAATACATACTGTAGAATGTGATAGAAACATCTACCATGGACAGTATTTACACATTAATTTGTCTGCTGCTTTTTGCCGGCCCTCTCTCCTGGCTTTAACAGATTTTGAGGTGTTTTAATTAATGACTCAAATTCGGCATAACCCTCCAAGCTCTTGTTCTGCTTGGGAGAAAAACTGTGGGCGTTCTTTGCTGAACAGCCAATAGCAGCACTGCTGATCAATGTTTCTACTATCGATACATTTCCCCTTTTAAACAAACGCATGAACGCGCAGTTGTCTCAGATAACTCAATCCAGTGATACTAATCGTAAACAACAGGTGTGTTCAAAGAACCCACTTAGCCGGATCATGATTAGCCAGATGAAATCATCTTGGATGTCTCATTTGATCTCGGATGTTTTAAGCAACGTACGAAGAACGGACCCCTGGACAAAACTCACCCATGGACATGGAAAAAAACAATGATGTGGCAGATTGCAGGGGGCAGAGGCAGGTATAAGTAAGGGAGTGATGAGGTGAATGGAGTGAAACTAATTACTGGCATGGGTGGAGCTAAGTAGGAACAGAGAAGTGATTGGGAGTAAACTGAAGCTGATACGATAGTGACTGGAGAAGGGGAATGACAGGGTGGAAGAATGCTGGCAGGTGAACTGAATTAAGACTGGTGACAGAAATGGTCGGAGCAGGCTGGATAAACTAATAACATAAAACAAAATCAAACCACAATAAAACCCAACTTATTCAAAAACTAAGACAGAACCTAAAACAGAAACTGAACTTAAAGGCAGGAGAGTGAAGTAATTAATCAAATACCAAACATGAACCATAACCAAACCCAAATCATGACAGTAGTAAACCTTAGTAGATTCAATTTGATCAACTACTGGTCTAAAAGTTAAGGTAGAATGATAATATGGCCATACAGACACTAGAAAACCCCAGGGGAGGGGTGTTTTTGTCTGACAGGAGTAAGGCTTGCACACAAGCACCTACTGGAAAGCAGGGACACAATCAAAGTGCAGGAAAAAGTCACTGCAGTGTAAACATAATTAATGGAATATCAAACCTTTTTTTTCCTGTGCCTTACACTGCAGAAAAGCTCAGAATTCTCCTTCAATGTGTTTCAGAGGTATAAAAACTTAATACTGTGATTTTCCTCCATTTATCCCACTCAGGTTATTGCCCATGTGATGCTCTAAGTCAGAAAGACTGGGCAGGAGGTAGAGAATCATGAGCGATCAATATCATAGACAGCTTTTTTTTTCTTCCAAGTGCTTCTTTTCTCTGTCCCTTTGGACCACAAGGCTTTTACTCATCAAGTCTTCATCCGGTGTCTTTCCTGCAATGTGTGACTTCTCAAAGGAAAAGCTGCTTCTTTTAAAAGAGCCTTTTTTAAAGTGGTTTTCTCCTGGAAGGATGGTATCAAGCATTTTTCAGCCAGCATTTGGGGGAAAATCTGTAAAAGTCGAGGTCTCACCTTTATTCAGTTCACCTTTCAAATCACATTACTCTGTCTCACTGTGTCATTGTGGTTTCCACGGTGTATATTCAGAAATGCTCCATCATGGTCCCCCTTCTATGGTTTTTAGAGGTGCCAAAATAAAAAATAAGAATTTGTAAAATAACAGCATGTGTTTGTTTAAAAGCTTTACTGGGAGGAAGGTATCAATGGAAACACCTGTAGCCTTAAAATATTATACTTGTGTCCTCTGCTCCTCATAAATCTAAAGTTTAAAGTGGGTTAAAAGTACTGGGGTAACTGTGCCTCGGTGGATGAAGTAGTCGTGTTGTAATCAGAGGTTTGTGGGTTTTATTCCCCAGTCACATGTTGATGGGCACCTGGGCAAGGCATGGCTATAGTGTAAAGCGTTTGAGTGATCTGTATAACTAGAAAAAGCCCAAATGCAAATTCAGTCCATTAAGTGAGTACTTTTCTTAATCAACACACTAAACAACACATTTTTTCTAAAACCAAAGCTGCACATAAATACTTTCCTAAATTCGTGTCACTGTTGCAAATGTTTTACTGGCAGAAAACAAGATATGACATTCTTAACAGGATTTCTGTTAAACAGCAAGCACAAAATGCATGTTGTAGCTTTTGGTCAAAAAAGAAGAAAGGTAGGAATATAAAAGGAATTTTATCTGCATGGTGACATTGTAACTGCACAGTGCCTAAATCCAGATACAAAAAGACATCATCAAATCTATCCACCTGTTTTTTTTTATACCAACCTGTCCTGTTAAGGGTCACTGCCCAAATAACAAGAAAATGTTCAGAATGTCTGAAGGTCGAATGTTGACCGAGCTCACCATGGATAAAAATGTTTTTGCTGGGATGTTATTTAATCAATTTTATATATTTTAAACCTTTAAGGCTGTTAATAATCATTTTCCACCAAATCTCAATTTTTGTCTTGTTAGAAAAAGTGTGCACTCCTGACATTTGGCATAGATTTTCTGAACATCCAGTGGATGTTTTACAAAACTTCCATACCACACTTAGGCACTGCAAACGGCTCATCTGCCTAATTTTATCATTCCCATATAAATCTTGTGCACTCATTTCCAAAAAGGTTTGTATTCAGTGATTGAATTTCTTACTTTCTTTCCTGCATACATTGTGTATTGCATTTATTCTATCATCAGGTAAAATTCTCTTAAAGGTCTGGTAAACATTACTTCAATAAACAAAAAGAATCAACAAAAAACTGATGTATTTTTTTGTGTTTTCTTTGGTGGTATTTCCTCTTTCATTTTGCACTTCCAAGTGGTTCCCAC
Source organism: Fundulus heteroclitus (assembly GCF_011125445.2). Classification (NCBI taxonomy): domain Eukaryota; kingdom Metazoa; phylum Chordata; class Actinopteri; order Cyprinodontiformes; family Fundulidae; genus Fundulus; species Fundulus heteroclitus. Next base: position 22,489,713 of record NC_046370.1, read on the forward strand.
GTCCGGTTATTCACGCAACCATGTCAACAAGGGATAAGAGACCACCACAATTTTTTTGTAAGGCTGCAGGATGACAGAAGCAGAAGAGAAACAGTTGAGCATTTGATTTGAAACCCGTTGGTTCTACCTTGTTTAGTAGGTCATTGGGTCCAATATTTATGTCTATCTGATTATGACCTAGCGTGTTAGAGCCTAAAACGGCACCAGTGTTACCGGTGTTGCTTGCTTTTTGTGGTGTAGACAAGATGGCCGCAGCAAGAGCTTACCCTTTGAGTTCTAGGACTTTGCCTCCCACTTGAGACTAGAGCAGGAGCCTGTCAGAGTTGCTGAAGTCATTGGTAAATATGCTAATTTCCATGAAGAAGGCACATTTACATTTGTGGCACTGCCTCTTCTGCAATCATAATCCAAATAATTAGAACCTTTAGCTTCGATGGGCATTTAGGTCTGTATAGTGTATGGACATGGATTTTTTTGTATGTTTTATCTTTGATCAGTGTTACTGAGTTTTAGAAGTCTGAAGTCCTTTATGTACATTTATTGATATCTGAGTTTGTTGTAACAGGAAATAAATCTTTCAGTTTTTTTAAATACCTCGATTGGTCTGTTCTACAATGGAATAGAAATACCTTAATTGTCCCACCACGGGGAAATCCAGGCATGATAGTGGCAAAAACACACACAAGCTTCATTTACATTGACAAAAGTAATCGAATAAAGGGACGATTGGAATAAAAATGCATTATGTCAACACAGCAATCGTAATATTGTGATCAGTTTAAGCTCAATCAGAATGAAATTGTATTCCGAATGAGAGGGGTTGTTATGTCTTTCACCGTTCTATTACTTAATATAACAATGATTTCTGAGACCACGACATAACAGTTAAGGGTTTATTTACGGTGATATAATGTACCACATATAGATATCCTTGTAACAACAACACAGCAAAGGTTACCCATCATGCAGCAGGTACATGTCAACTACGGGTCCTAAATTCACCCAAAATACACAACAGGGGTGGTCTATGCTGATTGATAATCTGATCAGCATGCATGTAAACGTTTGTCAGGATCAAGCGTTTTCACATGCAACAAGTGCTAGAAATTAAGGCGATGAGACGAGGGAGAGGGAGTGCAACGAAATGGCACAAGACCAGGAGGAAAACAGAACCCACCTGGAAACAAATGCCACTAGAGGAATCTAAAACTAAAAATAGTTAAACACCTAGGGATCATAAGATCAATGGGTTTACAAGACATTCTATTTGTAACGTGTGAAACATAGCTGATACTTTCTTGAGAACACTAATGCTTCTGTAGTCTTGCCGCACACACTAACCTTATTACACAATTACATATTTCTTTATAATGCACACTTACCAATAAAAAACTAATATTTTGTATAGCTAACTAGCAGGGGCTGTGTGAAAGAACCAAGAATTCAATACTCTGACTGATACAGAAATCCAGGCAGTGGTGGAAGATTGGCTGAAACTTTCCAAGACATAAAGACAAATCTGCCAATACACAAGCTGTGGAACATGATGATGCCGATGCAGAGGAAGTCTCATAAAACACTTTTTTGAGGGACGTTGCAAAGTACTGCTCTGTTTTCTTTTTCTGTGTCTATATTCATGACACTCTAATCAGTTCTGGGTGTTTCAAATGCTTTATTAAATAGGCCTTTTCACTCCTGGGCCCCATTATAGAAAGAGTGGCCGATCTACCCTGAGTAGACAGCAGCTTCTCTGAGTGGTTCTACCCCACTCTTTCATACTCAACGTTTTGGGTTTCAGAACAGGTGATATCAATCAGGTAACTAAACTCAGTGTCTTATCAACTCTCAGTTAAGCAGGAGCACTAGCATGAAAGAAGCCCTCATCAATGGAATGCATATAACGTGATTCACCATGGCAACAGCAGGAAATAAGCCTTGAAGTGCGCGTTTTGCGCAAGTAGAATAAGAAATCTTCAATGAAGGCATTTGGAGAATATCAATGCATAATTAACAAAAATTAAAAAAAAAATACTCGTACTGGTGAAAAAAAGCAACTTAGCAGTAGAGAATTGCTGAAAAAGACAATACATGTGTGAAATGAGTGTGATTTAATGAAGAATTAAAGCTGTATTCTCACACTACACTCATTCAACACCCACATTTTATACAGAATAAATTATTGCTTTCATTCTGTTTAGTTCTTTTTTTAATCTTGTGGGTCTCTGATTAGGCAATACCTTTAAACTGTACTATAACTGAGAGCAATTACAACGTGAAATATAGTGGACCCTGAAAGATTTTCTGCGTCACCTACGTTATTGAAAAGCTGCTTTTGGCATAAAAACTAAGTGAGAGTGTTCCCTCGTGTTAGAAAAGCAATGTGCGGGCTAAGAATATTGAGATAAATCATTGACAGCGGTGAAACACAGTAACACTTGTGTTACCAGGCTCCTCCACCTCCTTGTGTAGATCTCAGCTTAGTAGTAGGAAAAACTCAGGGTTTGCTGTAAGAACTCTGCTCGATAGCAGGGTTATTTCACAGAGTGATTTGTTGTCATAATTTGACTCAGGGCAAAGGCTTCTGAGCTTTCTGAAACAGAAAAGCCAGGGTATGCAGGAATTTACCCAAGAAATTGCTCTGAATATCCACTAACCCAGCTTTCTGAAATGGGGCCCTGCGGTTGGATCCTATATTTTTTGTTTATATTTATGGGTGTTTTAGAATACAGATTTTTTTTCCTAGATGACCAGGTCACTACTCTACAGTAGTTGGAGCTATGTAACACCAATGGTTGCAAACCAACTAAATAGAGGAAGAACTTACATAAAACAGTACATAAAAATAGATTAGAGAATGAACACAGTATCAATCAAAAACTGAAGAAAGAATTGCAGAAAAGATGAGATGTGGAAAAACAGGAAGATGGTTTTATAGGACTGAAAAGACAGAAAACAGGAAAGATTTGAACATACCAGACCTGATTATAACTATACTTCATTATACTTTTTAAAATGCAAAAGCATAATACATGGAGTTGTGACCACTGTGGGAAGGATGAAACAGTAGAACTTGTTATATTGGTATGTCTGAAAGAGGTATGCAGGAAAGAGGATTTAGGCTAGAATTTGAAAAGAGTAAATAAAAGTTTAACATAATAGGCACATTGTAAAGGAACTTATAGAGCAAACTTAAAATAAAAAGGATTAATAGTATTAGATTTTCCTAGTATGTGTATATACATATATATTGAGGAAATTTTGTTTTGATCACATATCTATTTTGATAAAATATTGTTTTAATTCTTTATATTTATTTTCATAAGAAATACCTTTTTCATTTTATCACACATTTTGATAGAAATAGCTTTTTTGTTTGATTGAAAAATAACAGAATTTTCCCTCCAGACACAGTTGAATTAGGAAACAACGTCGGACCACATTCCAACCAGATGGTGGTGGTAATGCACACCTCCAGTTGTTTGCCAACCTCTAAGAACTAGAGGGTGAAATCGAGGAGTCGGGGACAATAGAGTCTAAAATGAATATTAGGAGGAAATCAGGATTATAAATAAAGCATTGTTTTAATTTTGTGTGGCAGCATGTAGACGGCAGACTGGCAAAAATCAGGACAGGAACACGCTGAGGGGAGAAAAATGGAAGAGAAGACAGAAAAGAAAGGACACAAGAAGGAAAGGAAGGACTCAGAGAGGACATATTAAAGAAAGGAAGGACACGAGGGTCTTAAGTAGAACTGAAATATCCTTTAGACAATGGGATAGAGAAGGATGCATGGAAATAAAACAATTTTTCCACACCCTTGTTTTCTCTTTCCATACTGATCCAGACCTCAGGATTATTTAACTGCTCTACTATTTTCCAGACTACACAGAAAGTACCTCTCCTCCTTGCTTTAAAGAAAAAGCATGCAGATTGCATGTCAATTCATGTCACCTGCCATCATAATTTCATGATAACAGGTACATTGACAGCATGACATATATTGGCAGCATGACACCTGCAATGTAAATTTCTCCTATGTATGGAAAAATTTGGCATTTATCCAAACAAGGGTACTATTTATTTAAATATTCAGAAAAGGTACAGTGAAACTGACCATCCGCTTTAGTGCAATTAACTTGTCGGCTGACACAGCACAAAGCAGGGAGAGATGTAATTATTTTTTGCTGTACGCACGCCAGGTCAGTAAATGTCAATTTTTATAAAGGCTCGGGGAAGTCTAAAGGGTCAAATGCAAACTAGAGTGCAACCTTCAGTTCATCTGTGAAGCGGGGCAGACAAATAAAGATACATTGGCAGACAGACTGAGACATAGTGACAGAGCAAAGCTGGGAATAAGACATTTCAGTTCACTTTATTTCTTGGCATACTACCCCCGCCCAGAATCCTACATGCAATTAAAAGTTTGCAGAGTTCCCTAATTCCTTCTGTCGACTTTATTCCAGATACTAGGGGGCAGACAGATGTTAGGATCCACTCCAGTATGATCAAAAGTGTATCCTTGCTTGAAATGATGCAATTAAAATTATGATTTCTTTAAACTCTTGGAAACATGTGGCTGTGCCTTCCAGGCTGTACAGCTAAACCATCTTATACAGTTTAGAAGCATTAGAAAGATGAAGACCAAGTATATTTGAGTGTAGGCAGGTTCTTACATCACAAAAAATATTGGCGATGGTAGTGAGATGGACATTATTGCATTTTTTGAAGCTTGCACAACAGTAAGGTTCTCCATCTTTAGCTCAGTTGAAAACATATTCAAAGTCATATCCATATTCAGTAATGAACAAAGTGGTCAGATACACCCCCTGGCAAACAATTATGCACCAATTAAGGCCCAAAAAGTATGGGGTGATATGGACCGACTGTGAACAAATTTAGCCAATTGTTTTATTTATAGAGCGATAGTACTTCTAAAACTGGTTTCTATAGTACCTAGTAGAGAAATTATTTGCTGTTACAACCTGCTGTAAAAATGATTTATAGCCTCATAGCTTCTGTGAGTGTTTCTGGGAGATCTTAGCCCACTCCTCATGGGCAAAGGCCTCCAGTTCATTATTTTTTTTGTGTTTGTGTGCTGCAGCTGTCTTTTATAAAATCCAACAAGAGTTTTTTTTTTTTTTTTAATCCAGGCAGCTATGATGGTCCCTCCAATCTCTCCCATTACCTTTGAAACCAAACTATTATTCCAACAGGACAATGCTCATTGTCTCAGGAGTGGCTATTTGATTGAATCCAGCTTTTCTTCCACATGCCTGAAATTTTGAGTAAGTGAAGCCTCCCCAGCACATCAGAGCCAAAATTAACGTACTTTTTTGGGTAGTTTTACATGTACAGTGAATAGTCAGGAAGAAAGAGTTGACAAAACAATGGAAAGGTGCACGCAGACCTGATTGTACACGTTGATGGAAGCTTTTAATGCAGATGCTTAGGCCAGAAACCCTACACTTATTACAGATATAGTTTAAAGCAAAATACACAGTTGTGCATCTAGAGCTTAACATTTAGGACTTGATCTTCGAAGATTCTAAATAGGGAGGTTTAGATATAAATAATACAACTTGAATTTATAGCTGTAACTCTTCCTCCAAGAGGTTAAAAGAACATAAAACTTTACTGCAGTCATCCCACATAATCCAAAAATGTATTAAACCAGTTCAATTCCAATGCAAAGTGAAGCTGTCCATTGGCTGCTCACTTTGACAACAGATTTTCCTGGCAAACTGATTTGCAAAGAGCAAACAATGACTAATGTTTTGGGGGAAAAATACAAACCCATTGGACCAATAATCAGACCAAACAGAGTGAGACCACTCACAGCTCACCAGCTAACTCTATATGGAGTTTGAAAGAGCACGGATGTTTCATTTAAAAAAAAATAGCTTATCTGCAGAGCACCATTCATACACGGTGAAAGTGTTTTACAGGAAAAAACAAAGTGACAAAATAACACAAAATTATATTTGTCATCCAACACATTTGTCAGCTTATTTCTTCATTATAAATCCAAAGACCAACTATCCTCCTTGTTTATAGATCAAAATATGTTGATGTGGAATCCTGTAAGCAGAAGTACAAACAATAGGAAATATAAAAAAGCAAACAAAGTTGTAAGAAGTTGTTAACAATATGGCTGGACATGGAGTCTGATCAATGCACAATTTTTAGAAAAACAAGTCTTTTTGGACATCAAGTATTTGAATGTCTAAAAAATATTTAAATATAGAAACAAAGTTACTAACCTAACAATATTAGATCTAAGGTAAAATTACCCAGTTAAGCCTATAGTCTCCTGAGCTTGCAGACTTCTTTAAAATCCTCACCCTAACTGATTTTTTTATTATGGAATAATTTGTATGGCAATGGGGTGAAATGTCACTTCCAGGTTCACTCCTCAAGAAGTCCTTGGGGTTTAACAGTTGTTCTTTTTCCCTTTGGAAATCAGTAGTCATATTGAAGGTTGTTGAGGACCCAAACCGCAACAGACACATGAAGGAGAGCACATTTAGTGATGAAACAAATTGGCTTACAGAACAAAGGGGAACACACAGGATTCATGGTGACAGCAACAGTAGAATCCAGCAGATAATGACAAAGACTGGGACTTAAATACCATGGAGATGTGATGAATAACATGAAACCCAGGATAGTAAAATCAACAGAAGTTAGAGCACCTGGGGGAGAATCTAAGCAGGAAACTGATAAAGGGTTGAATAAAAAGAAGAGGGGAAGCTAAATGGAAACAGAGAGGATCGAACTAACCATAGTGTACAGAGCAGAACACAAGAAAGAACTTAAGGCCCCCAAATACTTCCAAATACATACTATGAGTCCGTAGAGTATGCGCATACTCAATGCAGACTCTGCATAGACTCTGCATAGACAGGTATGCACAGAGCTCGATTTTAGGACCGTGTATGCGGAGTCACACTTCAAGCTGCTCGGTAGCAAGATGTCTTCACACTGAACTGTTTTATAGGTGATACAGAGCTTTCAACACTGTGCTGCTCCAAGCACGCAGTCACAAGGACGCACGGCATCACAGTCCCTCTCTCTGCCGCACTGACAAGTGTGCGGTGGGAGCCTGCTGGAAAACATACAGCTCTAGGTGCTCAACTAGCTAATCAAACATACTACCATCCCTTGCTCCGCTTCCTTCCACTGGCAGAAAGTGTGGGAAATGTAGGAATTTGTCACAAGAAAGGTAGGCAATAGGTACGCTTGACTATGAAGGATAAAACTTCTTAGGAAACTCAACACAAAGGAATTAACTAATACAGACTAAACTATTAACACTAAAATGACCTGAAAACAAACACAAGTGAGAGCTAGAACAAACTAACAGCTGTGGAGCTTGACATTAGTCCTTTGTCCCATGATGGGTCCTATCACATCACAACCAGACTGCCTTCAGATTTTTCCAGATGGTTGTGGAGAGAGTAAATCATATGCTCAGGAGCATTTGGCAAAACAAAGTCCTACTTAGATCAAGACAGATAAGAATTGCTGTGAAGATCTGTAATGATATTGGCAACATTGTTATTAGAGATATCTCAAATGGAAACAAATCGCCCAGGTCTGTCCTCTCATGTTAAGACCATGTCCCCGGGCACAGAAGCATCTGTGGGCCATGTGTAGTAGAGGACACATGGCCCTTCACAGCCTCAGGGCATTCTATAGAAACACCATAGAAAGCATTTTGACATGTGCTGCATCTCTAAAAGAAGGAAACACCGTTGTGTAAACTGGTAGAATCTATAGAGAGTTGGGATGGCAATGGAAATTATCACAGTGATTCTTTTCACCTTTGTGAAGAATTTCACACCAAAGCACAGCATTTCCTGAGCCATAAATATCCTCAGTGACCCCCCCCTACATCTTCACTTTACTTCATGGAAACAGTTTCCCATCTTGGCATCTCAACAGCTACATCCTGACTGAGAGGTGAGCTAATATATTTTCAGGTCAGGTTTTTATTAAAAAACTGCAAACAGTTTAAAAAGTTACTTCTTACTGGCTTTTACTAAGGTGGTTTCATTCAAAAGGATCTGTGTGGGCTCCCAAAAACTTAGGTCTGCATCTTGTCACCCCACATCACTATGTCCAAAGATGAATTTCATCAGGCCAGTCAAAGTAGTGTCTTCCAGACGGTTCATTTGTGGCTTCTAGGCATATAGCACCACTAAAATGAAGATAACCACACATGGTTTCTCTACATTTCCAAAAATATAGGGGATTTGTACCACTCTCCAAAATAGCAGGCACAAATTAGACAATCCAAACAAATGTGTCTCACAAGCTAAATACTACACCACAACCATTTAAGTGTAGATTGTCTGTTAAGTGGTTAAAATAGATGCATTTGACTTGTTCTTATTTCTGTAAATATGATTTTAGTTAAATACCAACCAAATTGTCTGTGTAGTTGTGTACCTGATGAATGCAAATAAGAAAGGCCCCTCCTAGACTTTTACCTTCTTGACTTACATTGTAGAGTCAACTATTTGTCGATACGGCAGCATTTGCAGGCCTACTTGGTCCTCTTGTGGTTCAGAAACCAAATTTATGCAGATGAAAGACACTAATTATGCTCACATCTATGTGAGGAAGAATGACTGGGTTACTAATGGGAAAACCAAAACACATTAAGGCCAACTGAATGATTTTTTTTTTTTTTTTTGCAATGACTTCAGAAACAGATGGAGAATAGAAGGCAGGGGAAGAGAGATTAGCAGCAGAGAGGAAAGGAGGTAAAAAAAAGATGTTGAAAGATTTGATTTGAGTTAATTATGATTCATTCAGAACATCCCTGTTCAAAGATGGACACATCTCATTATTATTCAGTCCAGGTTTTGTTTTTCTCTTGTAATGACGGTCATGTTGCAGCTGCAAGCAAACAGCTTTTCTTGGGCCTCTCGAGGATCCAAAGTGTCCATCAAAGTGAGAATAAAATGACACAGTCTGATAATGGAAGAAAGAAAAACAGATTTTAAGGTAGACACACCTTAGCTGATATTTTCATCAATAGTACCATTAGACTAAGTCTAATACTTAGTCTGAATAGTAAAAAGGCAATGGTTAACATTGTGTTATGGATGATAAAAGAAAAAAGGTAGTTTTTCTGGCTTGTGGTGGATTTGCATTACTAATACACCCTTCTACCCAACACTTGGCCTACTTAAAGGAAGTTAGAATTTCCAATATGTCAGAATTTACGCAACGTGCAACGTTTAAAATGGGTCACATTTAGGGTGACCAGATTTTAAGTAATCAAATGTAGGATGACAGGATGCTTGTGAGAGACAATGCGGGACACGTAACCAACACTATGACAAAGTCATACAATTTAATTCAACATGGATCACACATTACAATAATCAAGGTCTGCTTTGCCTGTCAGTGCACAACAATGAATTACCATGACTCACACGTTTATTAAAAGCATTAACTAACTTGTCTGAAGTTTAATAATACTTTTAAACTTTAGCCTGTGACTAGCAACCATTTCAGGATACCCCCTTGAAGGACATTTGTGATTGGTCCATTATTTCTTTGTTGTAATAATTCCTCTTGGCATTATATCTTACAATCTTGAAAAGCCTGTTTATTTCTAACAATTTTTAGGAAAATTCATTTGTGAGTTGAGCTGTGAGTGTTTGGAATGCAGCTAATGAAACTTGCCAAAAAAGGGTACAAAATGTCAAAAACTACAATGGAACTAAATAGGGTAAAGGCAGGAGTGTCTGTCTTGTCTCTCTTTCTTTGGCCCTAATACAGAATCCAAATACAATTCCCTTAAATTATGTTTTAGACAGTTTATTGCAAAAGTAAAGGGAACTGACTTTGCGTTATTCAGATGGTGGTTCAGAGTTGTTCATAAAAGAGGATAGGTGAATTTGGTGGAGGAAACGGGAAGTAATGCAGGAATGATCACAGGCTTACTTTTAGAGGATTTGTTTGTTGTTCTATTTTTTTGTTAATTTTGATAAGATTGACAGTCTTTTCCTTAAGGAATGCACCATTTTGACTGAAAGGTAGCCAGACTATAAGTTTTGCAGTAGTGGTACAGACTGCTTGTCAGTTTCTATCAATGGATTTTTTTACTTATCTGATACACTTAGTACAGGTTTTTAATTTGATTAATTTTCCAGTCAAGCCCTTTACAAATGTAGCTTTTTTTTTAGACACGTTATACTATTTCATACAATTCTCTTTGTGTGCATGCCTTTGCTTTACTACACTGAACAAAATGTTAGGATTAAACAATATTTTTTTTTATCTTAGCATTGAGGGTCAGACATCCTCTACCAGTTTAGCAATTTTGTTTTTATCTCTTCTTCCTTTTAAATCGATCACACGCTTTTGCTGGTAAATGCTTCAGTATGTTCAGGACACGTAGGACAGGAGATAAAGTGGTTGTCTGCCAATTGGAAGGTCACTGGTTTAATTTTGAGCTTCCACGGTCCATATGTCAAAGTGTCCTTGGGCAACACACTGAACCCCATCTTGCGTCCAATTGGTTCAATGGCGTGTGAAGGGGTGCAAGCACTCTATAGCCTGGAAGAGTTTATAGACAATCAAGTGCAGTGAATGTGTGTGTGTGTGTGTGTGTGTGTGAATAAATGTGGCTTGTACTGTAAAGCAGTTTGAGCGGAAAACAAGATTAGAAAAGAAGTCAATTTGGCTAGCTGTCTTCCAGATAACAAGACATCTTAGAATAGTAAGAATGGTTGGAGAACTGTTACTGCCACTTACATAAGACAGTCAAAATATAATAAAATACAATAATAAAGATGGCCTAGGGGGGACTTGCTTGTCACTATTTAAAGGGAAATCAGTGGATGCTTGCTGTAACATTTGCATTGCACTGTATCTGCTTTTTACCTATATTTATTCTGTTGGGTCATGAAATGCTGTCTGGCAGTACCTATGGTGGAGATGGGCCATACATTAAAAGTTAGTATTAACATAATTCGGTCAACATTGGAACTGGAATTGTGATGGGACATCTACATAGGAGCTTTCTGAGAGCTCTCATATAGAAACTGGATATTTAAAGACTGGCAGGCAAAAGCTTAAATGACAACATGCACCAACACAAACAAATAATCCAAATGATCGAAAGTCATACAAACACAGGTGCTTTTTACAGCAATGTGGTCTGCCTACTTTGATGCTGGATGCAGTCTTGGTTTAATAAAGTTAATCGCACAATTAGGATTCTGTCTTGAGATATGCTTTCGGTTGAGCGGAACTCCAATGACAAAAGTATTTTACATGTAAAAGAATGGTCTTTAAGGTTACACAGAGCATTAGAAAGTTCTGCACTAAAAATTTAATAAATGATCTGGCAAAAGAAACACAACACTGGAGCATTGAGACTAATAGAATATGTCTGAATAGCAATCAATTCATCAGTGTTTTTTCTGCCACTGTTCCTCAGCTGATGTCCCTCTGACTAGGAAATGTCAAACTTGTTTTCTGTTTGACTGCAATAGTGTAAGATTTGAGTTATTCTGAACAAGTTGTTTTTAAAATGAAACCTTTATTTAATCGAACTACAAAATATGACTGACAGCATGATATCGGAATGGATTATTCTCTGAAGGATAGGAGACAGCTGTAATCATTGGTTGATTAAATGAGAGCTTTTCATGGTCAGATTACTGGGACTAATGGAATGACAGGTACGTATTTAGCATCAAAAACTTTTTTCCACTTGCAGATTATTTTTTGATTAGAGAATAAGGCTCACTGAAAGGAACAGCCTTTCGTAAAACACATTCACGGCTTGGAAAAGTGAAAAAATTCAGTCTTTACTGTCTGTCAACTCTGATTCTTTCACACTGGAATTAATCTCTTGTTTGCCAAAGTGTTTCAACACAGAAAATCTGTAAAAGTGTTTTTAATACATTCTGTGACTTAAGCTTAAACAACGACTACGGAAACCTCAATATGTGTTAGGTAAAATTACTTGATTATCTCAAAACCTCATCTCCCAATCCAGAAATGGACAAGTTAAAAATATCCTCCTCTGCGCTTACCAGCTTAGTCCCTAATGGTAATTACTTTATGCTGACACGAATGGGTCCATTAATGAATTTTTGAATTTTAATTAGAATGATTTTATTGCAGGGGTTCAAATACTGCCTGAAGTGGAACTCTGAAAAGTGAGGATTTTGATTTACTTTTAGGACTTTTTTATTTATTTATTTTTTGACTTGGGGTCAGGTTTAGATGTTGAAGTTATAATGTATTCAAACCCATTGTTAACAGGGTTCAATCCTGATTAAAGTATTGATAGTTTTTTTCTGAATAATTATTCAAGCGCTTGGGTTCGAGGAAATGAGGGTGACATCCAAATAGTGAATTCTGAATAACAACTGGCGATAAGCCAGTTCATGAAGTCACAGAAACCTTTTGTATGTTTTTGAGGCTATAATTGAAGCCATCTGGTTTGTTTTTCAGTGTACTGCAAGCAGTCACTAAATGTTTCTGGTAATTGACAGGTGCAATGATGGTTGTGTTTCATAATGACTTCAACAATTCAGAACATACTAGAAAATTAGTTTAGATAATACCAGTTGAGGAAATTGGTTGTTTACTATGTTTTTGGATATTTATTCATTTAGCAAAACAGTTTATTCAGAAGGTGACATCTACTAGACATGCACTTTCATGGAACAGATTACCAGCATATACTACAGACAGTGATAATTAACTTTTAAAAAGAAACATAAGCATTGGTCAGAAACAAACAAGTTGTATTCATTTGTAATGTCTTCCACTGCTTACCGCTGAGGGTTTTGTATCCTGCTTTTAGGTAGCTTCCTGTTAGCCATTTGTGGCGTGAATTTTGTTCATCTTGTTCAACTGAACTGTGTTTTCAGTGTTTTGGCTTCTGACTTGTGCAGTGAAGTGTTTTATTAAACCTGTCTTTTCTGCCTTTTTGTAATTATCTGACTTCTGACAAAAGGTTTAGCTTTTGTGCTAATTCCGGCACATTTACATTGCTGTCTATTGCAGTAATGTTGATTAATGCCTACTGTCCTAATCAAATCATTAAAAAAGTTATAAAAATCTTCATCATTTTGATGATGATTTTTAATTGGAAGTTGCGGCCTACACAAAACAGCTGGAAGCCAAGTATCACAGGTGAGATGTTTGGAATATTTTCACTGAACCAGCTTTTGGTGAAGCAGAGGGTGGCAGACTTTTGGATATCCAAATTCCTTGTAGATAATGAAAGTACTTAATGAACCAGCAAACACAAAGTAACATTTTGAGAAGTTTATTTTTAAAGCAGATGGTGGTCAACGAGGCAGGAAGGAATGGGCAGAAAACCAGATGATGCAGGTGGGGTTGCAGGCATAACCAGACCGAACCAGGATTTACTAACAGGACCAGAACTGACCAAGAGATGCAGGGAGAGGTGGACTTTAACTTGCAGGTAATGTAGCAGGCAGAGCCAAACTCGACCAGGACTTGCAGACAGAACCAAAATAGTCTGCAAGTTGTTGACAGGACCAGACTTGAACAGGTGCAGCAGTCAGAAACAGACTTGAACAGGTGCAGCAGTCAAAACTGGCCAGAAGCTGTAAGCAAAAGCAGACTTGACCAGAAGCTGCAGGTGAGTTGCCAGTGAAGCTCAAAGAATCCTGGATTCTGAATCCAGGAGTGACCTTTACTAGGCGGTGCAAACTAGCACTAGTCAAACCAACTAGAGAGGGCAGGGCATGAGCTGGTCCAGAGAATAAGATGACACGATGACCTTAGTGCTGAGTGGTGGCTGAGAGAAGAATGAGCTGATTTGATGGCTCCTCTCTTGGCTTGAGAGGAGTGGAGAACAGAGTGGACATTGTCCTATGGATGAACCGAAAGTTTATTTATGAAGCACTTTTTAGTAATAAGACGATTCAAAGTGCTGAGATCAAAGAACAGATGTCCGTGAGATGGATAGAAAAGAGCAACATACACAGTCCCCACTGGCAGGGTTTAACAAGCCTACCTGGATGTTTTTCTAGTAAATCTCACAGAAAGTCGATGTACTTCCAACCAGGATCTCAGAAGAACTCTAGATTAATGAAAACAAGAGAAAAAGCAGCTAGAAAATGACTGCCTAATCCTTGGGAGTTGCTCTCTGGTAAAGGTAACCATAGCATACCACCAAAGGTACAGTGCAGATAAGGGGAAACCCCTGAAAAACCAGTTAGAGTAATACCAAAGCAGCCATCCGTGGCACCGACTCGATGAATAATGGTGAAGAAACGAGCAAGTCTGCTGGATGCTATAGCTGGTACAATGAAGGATTTTCTCTCAAGATCTACATGGTCTTGCTTGTCATCAAAGGTTTTTGTATCAACAGGTTATTTGAGAAACACCAGATCCTAGTGGAAAGGACAGACAAAAGAAAAAATCCTTCACTAAAAAAAAAAAAAAACAACAAAACATTGCAGGAATAACAGTCCACACCTTAAGGTTATTCGAGTTTTTGTGTTGTATGTGAATGTTAAAATTTGTGTCTGTGTGTGTGTGTGTGTGTGTGGGGGGGGTGGGGGGGGTGGGGGGGGAGGTAAGAGGAAGTGTAATCACAGAACTAAAGTAAGACATTATGAGTGGGAGAAAAAGAAAATGTTGAATCTACTGCAGATAACTTCTATGTCTCCCACATGTAGTGTTAAAATATTGTTTCTTTTTATTCCCCTTAGCATGTCTTTGTCTTTCTCTGTTCTCTTGTCTCAGTCCCCAGTTTCTTGAGGCCACTGGCTGTCCTTACTGAGTCTGGTTACTCAAGGTTTCTTCCTCTTAAAATTATTATTTTCTTTATTTTCCTTCCACCTCTGTATGATCAAGATGAGAGATTGAAGTAACTTAGCTTTCTACAAGTAGCAACATTTTAGGTAATTTAGTAATTCAGTGTCATTTTTATAGACGTAGTGTAAGTAAAATGTAATGAATTGGATTGCATTACATGTAACATTTTGTTAATCTGTTTGTGTATGTATCTCAGTCCCTTGGGTTATTTTATTAATCGGCATCATGAAATGCATTGAATGAAGTTACTAATGCTTCTGCGGATTGGAACACTATTTTCAATTTAAGAGCAGAATGGTGGACATTAACATGGATTAAAAGGAACAAAAAGGTTACCAGTAGGACCAAAGCATTCTCAAGCCCATCTTTCAAATAGTAACTTCATCCATTTAAATAATTTTTCACTTATCGTCATTATTCTTTGAATGAGCAACAGGTTAAAAAGGTTGTTGTGCTTGCTACTAATTGATCCCCAGGAAATTAATAAATGAGCCTGGTGTTTCCTCTCACTTGCCTCATTAGCACTAGATCCATACACAGAGGCAGTATACCTGGTGTACTCTTCCTGACTTACATTGCATGTTGTTGCTTAGGAATCAAATTACCCTAAATAAATACAGTGTTCACAGACACTCCTCAAAGAAGACATTGCTTTGAGCCCCATCAAAGCAATATGACATTTAAAATAATTTAAATCGTCAAATTATGCTCGGCTGTCCTCAGGTGTCTGGTAACATACCGCATGTTCTCAGCTTCAGAGAGGCAGAGCAAGGCAAACTGTGTGGTAAAATGAAACCTAACACACACACACACACACACACACACACACACACACACACACACACACACACACACACACACACATCCTTTTGAATACTTGCTGTGGACCTTGCCTTGATTTCCATTAACTTCCATTCATTTTCTACCCTGACCCTAACCCTATCCTAAACTTAATTGACACTTTGGTCCTAAACCTAACCCCTAGCCCCCCTAAAAGTGAGGACCAAAAAAAAAAAAAAAACCCTCTATTTATTTAAATCTGAAAAACTCACAGAGAAAGAAATAGCAATTAGAAGGATTTTATTGACACAATATTTTAAGTCTGCCTGCCAGTCAGACCTCGGCAGGAACATTAATGCTGAATTATACTTTAATATGCATAAGTAGATGTATGAGAACAGGGATGTTCCCCCCAGGTGGTGGAGTGGAGATAGAAGAAGTTTGTTCAGTCCATATGGTGATCTGTTTAGGATAGATGTCCAACTTGATAAACACAGGTTTGCATGAACTGTCCATGATGAGCAAGCTTGAAGTGACTGTGGAGAGGAAAAACTCGCCTTTGGGAAGAAACCTCTGGCAGAACCGGGCCCAAAATGGTGGTCTTCTGCCGGACCAATAACGGGGTGATAGGGAGTGCTGAAGACTGAAGGGAGAAAACACTCTGATGGGTTGAGGATGGAGGAACGTCTTGGAAGCTAGATGAACTCAGCTACGATGGTGGAGAAGGGGTTGGGGGTGGGTTGAATCGGACATCTGATTCGAAATCCGACATGCAATCCGTTTGCGCTTGCTGGTTAGCAGGCTGAGACGTGGATTTGAAGTTGCTTTTAAGATGAGCGCGGGATGCTGATTGGCTTCATGGAGGTGTGGTTCGTAGCTGATTGGCTCACATCAGAGGCGGATCGGACTCTGAATGGAGGAAGGGGATGAGTTTCTTCGATTGAACTTGCGCTTCAGCTTCATATCAAAGTCCACATTTTGGTGGTAGAATACAAAAATACTTTCTCACTCAGCTGCAAGTGCAATTACACACACAAACACATAGGGCAGTCTCATATTTGCCAAGAAACAAACAAACAAACAAAAACAGCAGGCCTTTTGGGAAAAGGGGAACATCTTGGAAGCTGCGTGTTCCATCAAAGCTGTTATAAAATGAACAAAACATTCTAAAAACTTTCAAACATACTGTTTGTGGTGCGATAGTTTGTAGCTGCTTTGCTAACCCAAGACCTGAATGACCTCCCTTTATTGAAGCCTTACACCATAAAATCATGAAGGAAAACATCTGACCATCAGTTTGTGACCTTAAGTTCAAAAGCACCTGGGTTATGCAGCAGGACAATGATCCAAAGCACACTGGCAAGTCCATTTTTGTATGGCCTTGTAAAAGTCTGGACTTCTGCCAAATTAAGATGGTGTGCCATGCATGAGCTTAACAAGGCTGTTCAGGCTAATACTTTTTCATGGCACTCATATACAATTTAGCATCAATGTAGATCTAAATAAATTACAGCCACAGCTAAGAAACAGAGTGCTCCATAAGCAAGGTTGATTTTAAGCAGTTTTGCTCCAGTAATGTGTGTCTGTGAATGCATATTTGAAAACTCTTTCCACCCACTCACTGTTTGCTTTTAGTAAAACCATTCACGGGTTTATTTTTAAATGATGCCTCTCGTACTAAAGAATGCTTTGAGTGGAAAGATGCAAGTACACAAAAAGAGCCAACTTCAGTCCTCCACCTGAAGCTATTATTTTGTTCTCCATAGTTCGTGTTGGTTTATCGTACTAACACAAAGCTTTAGCTTTTGGTTCAAAACAGAAGGTGACATTCAACAGGATATAGCCAAGTTCCAAAACAGACACACCTACCCAAATAGCTTACATTTGATGATTAAAAAGAGAAAGCAGCTTACCTATTCATAACCTCTCATCACTAAAGGTTTATAGTCAGGACAAAAAAAGCATAGCACAATTATGATAAATAGCAACTACAGGTCAGCCTGGTCTAAAGTAAATAATTATATTTGAAAGGTAGATTAGTTCTAATATAATATTGGAAATGTGAAGAGCACTCTGACCGCTCCATGACCTGTTAGAACAGACACGTCAAGCTCAAGTTCCACATTTAGCCTATGATACAATTGTATCTGGACCACAAAATGATTTAATTTATTTATTACTGATGAAACACAAGTACCACACCAACACTAGTAGTCATACCGATTACCCTACATATCCCATAATGCACTGAAACAGCTTAAGACAGGGTTGCATAGGCTGTGTGGGAGAGGTACATGCAAAAAAAAAATGTATTACACCTTGCTGTAATTGCTGACAGTGAAGCCTCAAAAATAATCCGCTTTTTGGCATGGAGACAAAACCCGCAAACATCCAGAGGGATTCTTATGAATTAAACTAGTGCAGCAGGAAAAAATTCACACACCAGTTGCTCCACCAAAACACTGCAACAATTCACTTGAAAAACTGCCAACTGGATTTGGCCATGATATTGCGATAGATTGGGCATCTACTTTTACTTTGCTTGGCCGAGCACAACTATTTAGCGATTGATTGTTTGTTTGTTTGAATTGATTTTAAAAATGGAGCAGGGAACCACTTCAGTGAGCTGCAGATTACCAATATCACCATAAACATCATCAAACCAAAATACGCTAGACTCTTGCAGCTCTGCAGCCTATAGTTTGCCACTGTGAGATAAGAGTGGAAACTCTTTAAAAGTTGGTTTTAACGTTCAACAATTTTAATGGACTCAAAAATGCCTTCAGTATCAGCTGTCTTTGCAAACACGTTGTGGATTTCCAGTTAAAAGTCAAGGGAAGTGCAAATGTCACACGCACAGAAAAAGCGAGGGTTTTATTTATTTTTTGTTCAACCCAAGATCAGTAAGAACCTATGCTATGACATGATCCTGCTCTCGCTGGATGGGGAAGACAAGCTGTGAGGGCAGAACAGATCAGAAAGTTTAATACATTCAGGTCGACGGAAGTTTACACCATTAAAAAGGCTCAGTAACCTGTTATTCCTTCCATCCGTCCAAAGACATTTATTGGCATGCTCCTCACTCGTGGACGCACACACTCCTTCCCCAGCATGGGGTCGTTATTGCAGTGGAGTCCACAGATTGAGTGTTCAGTGGTCCTACTGTGCTGCGGATGGGGAGTGGAGTGCAGTGTGTATCTGGACACTTAACCTCCAATAACATGGGTACCAAAGCTTACAAACACACTGACAGTTAAATGCTCAGCTCTATCCAGCAGTTGTTTACATGCTGAGGAGAGAAGGGTGGTCTCAGACTTGCAGCATGCAGTAGAAGAGCTTGATTTTTTAAGGGGTTTGTGGCAAGATCTGAAAGTGGTATTTAATAAACCAAACACACCTGTAACGAAAAGTAATTTTTTATGTGAATTGCATATCACATGATGCACACATGCATGCAACATTGTTGTTCATATCTTACGTACATATTTCTTATAACAAATACATGTAGTAAAACCACACACACATGTATCTCATTAAATTAGAATATCATCAGAAAGATTTTTTATACACACATTATATGATACTGAAAGTATATGATCCTGAAAGTATAAACAACACCTTCTGAGATTTCTACAAAGCTTTGTACACATTGCAGTTAGACCCATCAGATAATGATATTAATCAATTTCTGGATAAAATAGCACTTCCTAAATTATCAGATAGTCAAGTGAAGACTATGGATTCACAGCTGACAACAATTGAAATTCAGAAAGCTCTAAAAAGCAAAAGGCTCCAGGTCCAGATGGATTTCCAGTGGAGTTTTATAAAGAATTCTGGAATATTCTGTTACCAAAATTCCACATAATGCTGTAGGAAACTTAGGAAAATGGCAGATTCCCAGACAATATGAATTTCACCACCATTAGTCTCCTGCTTAAGCCAGGCAAAGATCTTGTATTTCCCACCAGCTATCGTCCTAAATCCTTTATCAACGTTGATATTAAAATATTCTGTAAAGCTCTTGCAAAACAATTAGATAAAGTAACTCCTCTCATAATACACCCTGATCAAACTAGTTTCATTAAAGGAAGTCAGTCTACCACAAATGCACACATATTACTTAATATAATAGATTATTCCTCTAGTAAAGACATTGATGTATTGTCTTTAGATGCAGAATAAGTATTTGATTTAACTGGATTCCACAGTGAAGAGGCAGTGAGTCAGCTTGAGAAAGAGGCAGAAGCTGAGCAGAGAGCATTAGAGTGCAGACGGGTAGGAACCGACTGAAGATACGAGTTGTTAAACTGACCATGGAACATTTTCTAGGATATTTTTGTTGAGGAGATTTCTTGGAACTTTATCCAAGGGAAATGTGGAACTCAATAAGAACTGCAACCTGGGAGGGACAGAGACACAATGATGAGATCTAAGGTACAACATGATACACAGTTCTTAAAGAAGCCATGACATGACCGTATGAACCATTTCATGTAGTTGATATTGCTGCATATGTACATTCTCCAATAAATTTCATTTAAAAAAATATGTCAGCTTTTAACAGGCCAAATATCCCTCCTCAATAAAATGATTGGTTGCAGTAATGATATTTAGCTCTACCTAGTTGACTTCACTCTGATTGGCTACAACCATATTTGCAAAACCGGTCAAACGTGGCCCCCACACGACTTTCCCGCTCCATTCACACGTCTCTTCTTGGCAAAATCAAATCCATTATGATACAGTTTTATGGCCGGTGGCCATGTTTGTGTTGAAGGATGTTGGACTGGCACAATTCACAATTCAGTGGGACCAAAATAAAAAGCCACACAAGTGCAGCTGCAGAAAGCTTCCCACCGTGCTCTGACACAGGAACATGCAGCTCTGATCCAGTTCTTCACCGTGGTACTGCAGCGCATTGCCAGCTCTGCCGTGACAGCAATATGCAGCTGGGATCCAGTTCTCCACTGTGGTACCACAGGAATAGGCATTTTGTCTTATTTCTTTCTTTTCTTTTTTTTTATCTTGAGCTTGAATGACGGTATGAGCAGCACGTACACAGGCATGATTGACACTGCTAAAACATTCCTCCTGGCCCTGATTGGTTATTTCTGATGGGGAGCGGTGTATTTCTGCAAATGGCAGTATGGCCACTGGGAGAAGCCAGAAGAGCTTGTTTTTTTTTTCACAGATGAACTATTTTATACTATACTGTAGGGTAGGGGTCACCAACAGGGTCCCTGTGAGCACCAGATCGCCCTCATGGACCTCATGCGTCGCCCGCGGGTCTGTTCTAAGGATAGCTCACTATAATATCACTTACCAGTGAGCTGCATATTTTTATTTGTTATATTGCTATTTTTTTAAGTCACATTTGCATTTTTGTAAATTTGAAAATGACAATATAAAAATGTTTCATATTAGATTAGAGATAGCCCGTCAACTTGTCTCCACTGAAACAGTTCCCGTGAAGACCAGCTGGCGGGCACAGGGAAGGTGAGGAGGTGATACCCCTGATGACATGGCAGATATAATTTTCACAACGAATGGAAGGAAGAGTTCTTTTTTACGGCTGTGTGGGATTCCTGGGTGTGTCTCTTTTGTGGGGTGACTGTGGCGATGGCAAAGCGGGGGACAGATTTTGCCTTGGTGTTTTTACATAATCACTTTTGGGTGAAATCAGAGAGTTCATGAAATCCAAAGGCGAAGACACCTCACTGCTGGAGGACACTGAGTGGACACTTGACTTTGCATTTTTAACAGACGTCACTGGGAAACGGAACCATTTGAATTGTGAGCTGTCTTACCTTTACCTTAAGGTAAGACTGTTGCTGACATGATAAGTGCTTTAAATGCGTTCACAGCCCGATGGACATTTTCTCTGTACATTTACAGAGAAAAAAGGTGCTGCACTTTCCCTCTACGCAGATGGTGCAGAAAGACAATGCTTCTGCATCTGAGACTTTTGGCAAAGTTGCAGAAAAGAGACTCTCAAGCCGTAAACAGACATTGTGACATTGAACAGCTTGAGCCATGTGTGTCGTTCATTACCAATCCTTTCATGAACGTGGACAAAACATGTATTGCTGAGTGCAACATTCAGCTTGGATGCTGGACAGGTAGAAACTGAAATTGTGACATTGTAAAATGACCTCCATCTCAAACCTCATCAGACTGCACCAAACTTTTGGTGCCTTGTTGACTCAGTGGTGCACGCACAGCAGCTATGAAAGTTGCCCACCTGTTTGTCTCAAACTATCTTTGTGAATCAGCCTTGTCTGACATGAACGTCATCAAGAACAAACACAGAATACGCCTCACAGATGCATATCTGCGAGACTCACTCAGAGTTGCAGTGTGAAGTTACACTCAATTATTGAAAAAATGTGACAAATGTGTTTGTTAAATGTTTTTAAATGTGGTAATTTTGTTAAAAATGCTGCAGATTTGGTGAAAGGTTTGGTAAAATCTGAAAATGTATTTTTGTTACATAATTGATCATCTGTCCAAACATGGTGCAACATAGTTCATGATTTGAATGAAAGGGAAATGGAAGCGAGCACACAGGTTACCTCTAGCAAAGCTGTACTATATGCTATGAAAATTACTACCACATGTTCTATTACAGTATGTGCCTTATCAGGATATACAACATAAGGCTAGGCAGCGCATTTACCAGGCATCTATGAAATATTTTGAGTAGATCTTGTAATGATAGAAGACATTACTCAGGGAGTTACCCTGTTTAAGGATTTACAGACTTCTCTGCTTTCTGTGCATTGTTGCCCAATTCACCTGTGTGTTCTTATGGATTATCAGCTTTATAGTTTTGCGGGTAAGCTTTCTTTTTTTCCTGTGTACATTTAGGCACTCACATCTTTCCAAAGACGTGATGATATTTTTTCCGTGCTTATTAAGTACGTTGTCTCATATAGCACTGGCCAGCAGTTTACATTTATTCTCTGCCTGCATCAATTTTGTATTATTTGGACTTCTGAAGTTTAAAAATAATTGTAATAATGAAACAACATATAAGATTTGGGTGCACATTTTTTAAATTCATTGTGAATTTCTTCTCATCCACTCAGTGGTAAATTTATACATGCAGGTTTAAATATAGATCCACTCCCAGTAATATTTGTATAAATGTCTCTTGGAGTGTTTGAGAAACCCCAAAGTTTTTGTATCCACCAAGAAGGTTAGGGCATAATCCTGACTTCGTGTTAGAGCACCGTTGTCATCATAAACAGTGGAGCTTGTTTGATTTGGTTGTTTTGCTGCCAGGATCCTGAGTTTTGCTGCTGCCTTTTGGTCATATTTGGCAACTGAGCCATTTATGGAGGCCTAGGTCCTCGACATGGCCGTCCTGGGTCCCCTCACAATGCCTTCCACCTCTCAACCCCATTTCCTGTCAGGCCACTTTCAAATAAAGGGCCACAAACAAAACCAAAAAATAAAATACATATTATCAAATTACATTTACGGTTCAACGCCTCATGAGGTGTCATCTCACCATCACTGGTCCCCAGCAAGGGCAGAGCGAGATGCAGAATCCCCAGGAACAACCTGAACCTGGCAGTACACACAACTACTAGTGAAGTCAACTAGCGAGGGCAGAGCGAGTACTGGTCTAACTAGCAGTAGCAAATGAAACTGATAAATGAGAGCTGAGTGGTGACTGGGAAGGCTGGAGCGTAGAGTGGAGAAGGGATCAGCCAATCAGTCCCAAGACATCAATAAAACCCCAAATAATAAAGGTGCATTCACATTGAACACCAATGTGTCAGGCTGAGCGACAGATTTACATGATATCCCTATGCAGATGTGCGTCACAAGTGCGATGTGACACAAAGCCATGCTAAGAGAGGCAACAGACGCAATTCTAGAGATGCAAACCACACAATTTTGGCAATTAAAGTGAAGCCAGATTGACATGACACCTGGAGTAGATGTGAAGTGACAGTTGCTGGAGTTGAAAAAGCTGAACTTTTGTGTCTTGTCGCACCGCCACAACCAATCAGTTGTGGCTGTGACGTGGGATGAAGGACTGCAGCAAAGATGTAGCAGTTTTCATTCAACATGAAAGACGAGCTGATAGTGGTGGTCGGCCTGAGTTGTATGACTCAACCAAGTATTACTGCTGAGACAAGTCTAGAAAGGACCAATCCTGAAGAAAAGTTAGTGAGGAGACTGGAGTGGCAGTCAAGTGAAAGTGTCACTAGATAGCACCATTGTACAGCTGTATTTCTCGATTGTTGCCCAATGTGCAATTGCTCTTGCCTGCTGTGTGAACTGGCCGCGATAATGTCAGACGAGCGACAACAAGGAAAAGTGGTAACATTGTGACGTCGATGTGAATGCTCCCTTACATTGCTGGCCTACATAAAAACATCACAATACAAAACTAACAAAAACAAAGTAAAAAAATAAAAATACAACACATGATGGCCACGGGACATTCAGGTGTCCAATTTAAAATAAAAGTATCCGGACATGTCTCCATTTACTGCTGTGAAATTATTGTCCCGTTTTAGTCGGTACCTCTCACATAATAGAAGAAAATGGTTTGTCTCGTTTTCTATATTGAATGTTCACTTCTAAATATTTGAGAAAGATTTGGTTCCCGATGTTTTTACTATCAAATGAAGGACACACTGTAGCACACAATTTGATATTTTGTGTGTTGTGTGCACAAGTGTATCCTTCATTTGATAGTAAAAACATCGGGAACCAAATCTTTCTCAAACATTTTAGTTTGATTTTGAAATGATTACAAAATAGCCATTTGTGAGAGACCTCCACTGTCTGAAATTACTTAAAATTTACTCCATGGATTGGTGAAGAATGAAAAGGCATGCATATCCCAGCCTAAGCTGAAATAGCAAAGTCATACCGTAAATGTGCAAATCCACAATGTCCACTTCATTAAAGGACAGGGGCAGGGGACATCTAGTAAATAAACAACGTTCATCATTAGCTTAAATGCTCACATTGGTATGATAATCCAACTGGCAGCAACAATGGATTGCTGTTAATGGATTAACAGTGCAAATTTAATATAAGGATTGCTTTAAAAATAAGGCAAAGGCTAATATTTTTAGAATTAATTTATTGTTGCCATGTAGGGACCCCCTACCCATCTACTCAATCCTGTTAATGGCCACATAGAGTAAATTGACGCTGTATTGGCCGCAAAAGGAGGCCCTACACCATACTACTAAATTATTGTGGTCTAAAACCAGGTGTTTCAGTTTCATTGTCCAACCCCTGTATGTATGTATATATAAATATATATATATATATATATATATATATATATATATATATATATATATATATATATATACACACATGTATGTATATATGTGTATGTATACATATGTATGTATGTATGTATGTATGTATATATGTATGTATGTATGCATATGTGTGTATGTATATATATATATATATATATATATATATATATATATATATATATGAGTCCGTTTTATTTATTTATTTTGGTTGTTTTATTTTGGATATTTAAAGAGTTTTTCTTTTTTTCTGTTTAATGTGATTAAGAAATTAAAGTTTATTAATTTTGTAGAAGGTGTAGTGGAGTTATTATGCCATTATCATATTAGTTGAAAAAGGTTTCCAAATGACAATATTATAGTTTATGGCAATAAATCTGAGGAAAATTTATCGTCCAGCAAAATTTGTTATCGTGACAGACCTAAGTTTGTGGACAAATTTTAACAGAGAAAAAGAGAGGTGTTGGGTAAAGGAGTGGAATCAGAGTGAATGGGGGAGGGGTTGTTACGTTTGCTGAACTATGATACGGAGGAGAGCTGTTTTTTGTTTTTTTTATCTCTCTTGGGGTTTCCCTCAGCTCACTTTCTGATTGGCTATACGTCACATTCCACAGGCTGTGTGTCCTCAGGTAAAATTCCACACACTAGGGTATCAAGGCAATACAATTCAATATGTTGAATATCTTGGATTTGAGGTTGTAACAGTCCTGATACTCTACCAAGCGGTCCGGATAACTCCTAACACACCACACACTGCATGCATATCTGTTAAGATTATCTTACGAGCCACCCTTATAGTCTGTGGCTGTCGGAAAGGAAGTTCAGGGCAAAAATTGGGCTAATTATCCCGCCTTAATACAATGCAGTCGGTAATGGCCCTAGAATGGTACCTGATAAACTGCACATCTACAGAAAGCAGTTCTTGTTGTGGCTGAACACATGAGGTTCTTTTTAAAATTAGGTCTTGCTTCTTACCTTAGTTGCCATCAGCTTTTCATAAACTCTAGGGATGATTCAACTCCCTCTACATGACACCAATTAACACACCTATAAATGTGCTTGTAAGAGTATGTACTAGAATGGGGACAGTTTTCACTGTGTTGTGGCTAGGTCTTCTGGGACGGTCTAATGAGTAGGCTCCCCTCTACACATCATAGTGTGAGAGTTACTTCAGGGTTTTGAGGTGTTGTAGCAAGTTTCTTGAGCATAATTATCATAGCGGCAATGTTCTAGGTGAATTATGGGGAAATGTGATGACTTTGCTGGCCTCATGCAGACAACAAAACGTGACAATAGCTTCTTGATCGTGTCACTGTGACATGATTTAGGTATCCTGATGTGGTCTGAGAGAGTACTGACACACTGTGTCCCAGAACACATTATACATGATAGAATCTTTGTGAGAATGTACTGTTAATGTGTAGAGTATAGATGATATGTGCAAAAGAAGATCTCAGAAATGAGGAAACAGCAGAAAATACATCATTTGACATGTAAAAAAAGTTCCTTCACACTGAACAAGGTTTTCCAAATTTGTTTTGATACAACCACAGCCAAGTAGGTTGTGTGTGTTACAGGGTAGCAAGCTTCTTGCTTGGCTTCATCCAAGTAGGAAGGTAATTACATCAACTTGAGCTCAAAGCTGTCAAATTATCATTATAATTAAACAATGTTAAGTGCCTTATTTTGAAGAGTTTAAGGTAGGGCTGGACAACAATTCAATAACAATATATATCAATTGATAGACGTATATCGATGATCCCGACGTAGTAGAGATTTGCCGAATGCACCTTTCCTGCCCTGTTGGCGTTGCAGTTCAGACAAAACAAACCAACCCCCAGGCAGAGCTTCCATGCTTAACAAAAATCAGTGACGTCCCTGGTTTTCATTAATTTTACTAATTTACCTTCCTTCCAGATTCTTTAAGATGAACTTTGGTTCTTTAAGTTAGATCTTTAATGAACTCTAAATTAATTGAATAATTCTTAAGGTGATGGCTTTCCATTATTTGTATTTGTTCTGTCGTTCTTTTGTGTGTACACAGTTCCTAAATTTCTTTAATCTTGATTTTGCTTAGTAGTTTTAGTTAAGTCTCACTAGCCTAGTAAAAAAGAGTTGTTGATTAAAATACTTAATTAATTCAGGTAAATGTTATATAACAGTGTTCCTTGGATGAGTATTTATTTCCTTTAATAAATTATTATCCTTGAAGAGAAGTTGTCACTAATTTACCCCATATGTTTGTAGTTTGCTTTTAGAAGAATCAGAATCAGAGATACTTTAATAATCCCAGAGGGAAATTACTTTCCTTACACGCTCCAGATATACAGATAACCCTAACCCTAAACATTTATATATATATATATATATATATATATATATATATATATATATATATATATATATATATATATATATATATATATATATATATATATGTATAAAAATTGCAGATCTAAAATAAAGTGATAGTGATGTTGTGCACAAACAGTGCAAAATAATGAATAAATGTCAATTACAGAGGGGGGGGGTGTCTGAATCACTGAGGGAGGTGTTGATGACCACAGGCAGGAATGATTTCCTGTGGCGCTCTGTGGTGCATCTGGGTAAGATGAGTATTCTGCTGAAGGAGCTCCTCTGCTGGGCCATTTTGTCGTGGACAGGGTGTGAGACATTGAATTCTAGTGCTCAAATTACTCTTTCACCTATTGTTCTAATATCAATGAAAATTGGCCTGATATTCACCAGGCAGTAAAACCAAGAGTTATATTACAAACATTAAATAACCTAATAGCGTGTAATTGGACAACACCTCCTAATTCTCCCATTTGCAAAGTCTTCCAGCAGTGCCACATTTTGTTTACTGCATTGTGCAGTAAGTAAGTGTCACCACGGTATTTAAATGTTTACAGCAATCAGTGTGATTAGCTCACACCATGTCACAATTTATGTGGTAATCTGCTACACATCACCCTAGAGATCAACAGTGAGGGGTTTTGAAATATCTTTACATATGATAAAGTTCTCAACCCAGTTTTAGTATGTTCAGCAATCTCTTGATGCATGCCAATAATTCCATCCATCTTTTTTGCAACCACAGAATGCACCTTCCAACATGGTTGATTAAGAAATGATAAAATATTCACTGCATCAATTAGGATTATATAATATATTGCCAGCTGAAACATTATCAACCAAGAAGTGATTATCCACTTACATGTTTGCTTTACTAATTTAAGGTGGTGACTTTTTTTTAACAGGCAGTGTTAAAGTTGATTTGTGTCAGCAACAGGTTATATGAAATCCAACTGGAAGTAAGATTTGGTAATACACACATGTTGTTAATTTTTGATTTAACTTATCTCCAACTGCAGCAGCACTGTGTGCATCAACACAGCAACTCGTCCTTCCAAATGGAAACTTCCAAACAGAAATTGAGTTGTGCACTGATTTTAGATAACTCTGCTTATCAGTCTCCTTGCTGTCTCCAGTGCCTCACAGCCCACTCTCCTGTTTTCACTCCATTCTCTCCTCTGCCCATAGGTCCCCGCACAGCTGAAAGCTCCATCTGTTCATGTAGCCCTGCAGTAGCATGTTCTGACCTTTGCCCTTACTCCAGAAGTACATACAGTACACAGCAGCCTTCACCCAGCCTTTAAAGCAGACACCCATAGAAGAGCCTGATAATCTGTATGCTGCTGGCCTCTGCTGCACTGCTTCAGTCAACTTGGCAGAGCATTGGCCTTCACAGATCCCTGAGGTGGAACTGCTCCCCTTCCCATGAGAGTTCACTGTGGTATACCCTTGTGTGTGACGTGTGCTTGTGAAGTATTTTCATGACTCCTTTTCTTTCAGTGGCACAATAAAGTTCTGCTGTAAAATTGAATCCATCGTGGGAGTTCAGGAAGAGCACCATTTGGGCTTTTACACAGCAGAATTATCAAATATATGATTCATTTATGTTTCTTTGCATGTCTGAACAGCACAAGACCAAGACCATCATCGTGAGAACATGTGGTGTGATATTTGAGCGAAGGTTGGTGAGTAGGGGAGATTTGGGTAAATTATTCCAGTTCTTACTTATACAATTCTTAAGGCAAAGGAAAATGTATACAACTCCAAACTAAAAACATCAGACATTATTTTGGGATCTGTCCTATCAGTGGAAATTATTTGAACATATCTATTAGTGATGGGTCCAGAAACACCGATGCGTTTGCGCATGTGTTGGGTTCATAGAGCGAAACCCCATATTGGTGCGCCTATTGCCTTAAGAAAAAAGTAATGTGATTGATACAGCTGCTGTTTCGCCTGTCACCAAGGTGCCAACTGTTTTAGCACCTTGGTGACAGGCAAATTTCATCCCATCCATGCATTTGAATATAGAGGCCGAGCGAAAAAGCAAAGGTTCGACCATGGGAAGTCATGATCTTATATCAGCAAATAAGGTATTTGTTTGTCCTTCATCAGAGGAAGGACATTCAAACACCTTATGGTAGTTCAAGTAGAGGAGGAGAAGAAGTTCTGAACTAAAATACCTATCAGAAAGAAAGAAAGAAAGAAAGAAGCTGAAGCACTTGCCTAAACAAATAAATAAATAAATACAGAAAACAGAATCACCAAATTCCAAAACTTTGAAAACATTTATTCTTAATAAAACCGTTTTAATAAAAAAATCTCCTTGCATCAATGACAAGCCAATAAGCAAAACCGCATTCCGCAAAACTTTCAGATGACTCATTACATTTTTTTTAACTGTAAGTTTTAAAGATAGATATTTTAAACTAAGATAACAGGCTGAGGTATAAAATACTAAATTGCATTCACTAACCTAAATTAAATAATGTAACTGTATATATCTATAGTGGCTGAGAGGTGCACATGCACTGCAAGTACATAAAATGCACTTCAAACACAAAAAGTACTCCAAACACAAACCAGAGACTTAACACAAATACACCAAACAAATGCAATGGAAAAATGCAGCAAAAAAGAGAAACGCTGTAATCAGAGAAATTGGAGGACACAAAGGGCAAACATGCTGCATACACAAATGTTGCTGATACAGTTACACCTGACAATTTTTATGGAAAGTTAAGAGTGAGATTGTGTTAATTTCCACGGGCGAAGGGTGGGGACGTACATTCATACACACATACATACATATATACATATACATACACACACATATATATATATATATATATATATATATATGTGAATAATAAATAAACAAAGACAGCTGAGTCTAGGAACCCGATATTCAAGCTGGCACTGAGTGTTACATCTTGAAAAGTTTATTGTGAAGGATGGAGTCATTTGCTGACAGGCAGGGAAAGTGTAAAACACAGGCTAGGCAGGAATCTTAACCAACAAGCAGTCTTGACCAGAGTCAGTAGGCCAAAGGCTCACCAGAGTAGACAAAGCAAGCAGCAGAATCCCACATGAACATGGAGGAAAAACGACAAGCACACAGTCACTAGAATCACCATCAGTGAGGGCAGGCCACACGGAAGAACAAAAGGTCTGACAGGCTGAGCACTGGGAGCAGCATACAGGTAGAGCAAACGAGACAATATGGCAGTAAGTGAATTGAACCTAATTAGCTGCAGCAGGTGGAACTTATTAGGGTGAACTGAGTGGTGGGTGACAAGAATGGAGCAGAAAGGAAGAGGAACAGTCCAAAAAACATAAACAAAAAGTCCAAATAATGTATATAAAGTATATATAAATAAGGAAAATAACCAAATAAGCTATTGATAGATCGATAGATCGATAGATAGATAGCGCAGGTTTACAAAAAAACATGCGTCCATGCTCACAGTCTAAGCTAGCACTGAAACATCTAGTACAGGGGTGTCCAACCCCAGTCCTCGAGAGCCGGTGTCCTGCAACCTTTAGATGTGTCCCTGGTCTGACACACCTGAGTCAAATAATCAGTTAATTAGCAGGACTCTGAAGAACCTGACTGCATACTGAGGAGCTAATTGTGCCATTTGATTCAGGTGTGTGGGGCCAGGGAAACCTCTAAAAGTTTCAGGACACCGGCTCTTGAGGACTGGAGTTGGACACCCCTGATCTAGTAGCTCAGTGTTCCAACATCCATATCCACATTTGTTTTCACAAAGATTCAGGAGGTACAATACAATATTGCTACAGAAAGCATGAGCCAGGACACAAGGTCAGATACTTCCCAACGAAGCCCCAATAATAGAAATGGATGTGAGTAGCTAACCTGAAAAATAAGACCAAGGTTAAGTTTAGTACCTGTCAACACCAAATCGACTAGCCAGAGGGTCTCCTAGACCATGTAAATGCAGCAATGAGCACAATCCCTACTGCAGCCATCACATAAACCAACAACAGCAAAAGTGACCCTTCAGATAATTGGCTAAGGTAACATTAGGAGGCTACAAAAGAGAATATCGAGGAGAAGGTTGGAAGATATAATCAAGCCTATATGAAAAGAAGTAAGGGGTTGTTCACAATTTTCAGCCTTTTCACAAGTGTACAAAACCGTACGTTGTGGGGTTGAGGTCTGGTGTACGCTTAAATTATGACTTGTAATACAGCCTGTATTTTAACACATTTTAGTCTTCTCCTAAACCCACACAGTGGGAGGCGGACTCAGTGTTGCTAAGTCCACTTATTATAAGTCACTGGGATTTTTTTTTTCTAAAGTAGCATATAAATTTTGTGAGTTGCAGGTTGCGGTTTTTAGGGCTTGCTTTTGAACGTGAAGTTGATTATTTGGACTTTACTTTTATCCACAACAGAACCCTATTCCTTGCTATTGCACTGCGTAACAAAAGCTATTAACAGACCTGCTCTCACTGCTCCTGCATTACAGAGAGCACGAGCTGACTAAAATATCTGTCCAAATACTGGCCTCACGCCAAAGTGTTTCTGAACTTTCCGGCTGTGCTGTGTTTTTGAGCCTCAATGCTCTTTGCCATGCTTCTCTCCCCTCCAGCAGAGCCCAGGGCTATTGCCCGTGACCAGCTTTCATAACATGTATCCCTGCAATGAATTGTATTTCTGCATGTTGCAAAACGTACCAAATAAAATCAGTAGTAGTAGTTGGGTCACATTATTTGATCATAACGGCTTGGAAAAACTGCTCAAGCTAACGGCTGGAGTTCCCTTAGAAAAAGACTGCACATGTGTGACAACTTGCAAAACACAGCGGTTGCTGGGTTATTGGTGCATTTAATGCAATGACACGTTTTATCCAGCTAGTCCACAGATGTCAAAAAACACTGCATGAACAAGATGAACTGTAAATAATACCAACCACTGCAGATGATAATGCTAACCATATCATTTATCCCTCTGCCTAGACAAAGTATTGACATAAGCTTTCTGCTCAATAAATACATTTAGTCTATGGTAAAATATTGAAATACTTTGTTTGCATGTGGACTTTGCTTTTTTTTAAAATGTGTGAATATTCAATTTATTCCTTTTTTGTAAAATGTGCTATCACAACAATTTTATTGTTTAATTTTTTTCCAAGACCTTTTATGTGTTACCATTAAATTTGATGTTGTATTTTTTTGGACAGTTGAAAGATGTTTATTTGTTCAATGCATAGAACCATTTTTACTATGCAAAGATAATTTATAGCACTGCATTAATGCAGTGCTGTAAATTATCTTTATATAATAAAATACTACTGTAAGTTCACATCGCAGTGCAGTGAATTGATCTGGACCCTCTGTTGACAGGCCTTGCTGGGGCCCCATAAATTCTGTATCACAATTATAATAAATTCGGGATTGGCAAATCAGTCTTTTTATGTAGGCTTTTGGTGGGGAATCCTAAGAGAGTATGTTTTATAGTCTTGTGAAAATGCAGTGCTGTGAATTATCTTGGACATAATCCATGCTTGCTGGCTCAAGAAGCTGAGTTCTCTCCATGAGGACCTAGCTCCACAAAAAAACCAACTGCTGAAGAACTGGACCCACACTCTGAATGGCTGACCGAGAAACAAATGTGATGTGCCACGGAAAAACTAGGACAAGTCAGCTGACCACAAACGGAGAACAGAGAAAAACTTTCAATTTGTAAGAAATTTCCATTTTTGTTGCAAAAAGTGTTATGAGGAAACCCCTTAATGTTTTAAATGACCATTTCGAAGGTTGATAGATTTTGCATTTACACTCGGCCTGCTTTCATCTTAAATCCCAGCCTGCCTATTTCAGACCAAGTTGCAGTCATGATTGAACTTGCTGACACAAAACCAATTTTGTAAATATCAAGTTTTTAAGTGTTTTTTCCAAAATCTTTTATGTGTTACCATTAAATTTGATGTTGTAATTTTTTGGACAGTTGAAAGATGTTCATCTGTTCAATGAACAAATGCATTTTACTATAATTTGACTTAAGATCATTCACATGTCAGACAATCTTGCAAATCTTCTCAAGATCAAACGTGTGTTCAGAGTAAATAATCATGGATGACCAGGAAGAATAATGGCAATAGTTTGTGGACTAATTTTAACAGAGAAAAAAAATAACAAAAAGGAAAGGTGCTGGTTAAAGGAGCGGAAACATAGTGGCAGTAGGGCCCATAGTAATTGGGGTAGTGGTAGTGACCCCCATACTGAAGAAGTGGCTACAACAGATACCTAGAGAAACATTGGAGACCTCAGTTCAGAGGACCACAGTACTAAAAACAGCAAAATACTGCAAAGGACCATCAAGCTCCAAGGCCTCTGGTAGAGGACCCAAGCTTGAGATGAACTACCAACTACCTAATCCAGGGTAATGGGGGATGGATGAGAGAATATGTTTTAAGCTCTATAGAACATTTGGGAAATTTGACATAAAGAGAGCTATATAATGCAAATATAATAGTAGTATTGATAATAATACCAAAAAAAAAAAAGAGAGATGCATATTCTATACAATATAGTTGTATACAAATATATAAAATATAACCCAACAACCATGTTTTCAGAACCCTTGCATGATCTGGCAAAACAAACCCTGCACAAAATAACCTTGCCCAAAACTTAAAAGGGTGATCTCCTAAATGTGGGTAAACATTGGAAACAAAACACACAAAATCATGAGTTATTGTAATAAGAAAATGCCAAGCTAACCCTGAAAGCCAAGTACAAGAAACAGCACCTGAGAACGCTGAGAGGTTACAAATATTCAATTCAATTAAAAAATACTCTATTAATCCCAAAGGGAAACTAAATGCTGGTGTAACTCATAGGGGTTTCTTCAACGAGTTGATGTAGATGATATGAAAAAAACACTGCTCATCCTTGCTGAAGTTACATCCATGGGATTTTATGTAAGCCTTTCTCAAATTTCCCCCCACTGAACAAACCCAAATCAATGCTGTAAGATAGTTTTCTGCAACTAATCTTTCAACTTTCCACTTAGCGTATCTCAATTAACTTGCACCCACAGGCGCCATTGTACATTCTCCTGTTTCACTGTACCTTTGGGATCCTAAATTTAACGCAGTCTGAAAGAACTACCTTAAATTGCACTGATGACTTCTCCATTTTTTTTAATGTTTCCTCAAGGAACAGAGTAAGCTTCAGGACTCTCTAACCTCTTTGGAACTTCCTTTGCTTTGTTGCTAGTTACCTCAAACCCTGAACCCCCCAAAGTGCACACTCCATAAATTACATCAGCAAGCACTCTTGTTTTCGGCTGGCCTCATTAGCAGTGTGTCCCAATTTCGCTGTGTTTCACTTTCTCCTCACTCTTGTGGTTATGGCTTCCAGTGATCCTGCTCCGGTGTGTCTTCCAAGCACTAATGATGTTTTGTACATTGGGATTAGCTGAGTCAATGGCCCTCAGTGGCTAAAATTAAATTACAATCTCAAGCCCCAGTGTACAATATGTAAATTTATTTCATATTTCAACCTTTTCCCGTTCACTTGTGGGCTTTGTTTATTTACTATCTTTCTTTTAATGATAACAAATATATATATAACGGGTGACTGATACTGTTTGGGTATAGAAAACAGTAATGCCTGTTTGTTCACACACTCTGTTACAACAGCTCACCTGTTTCTTCCTTACTAACAGGAGCCATCCCCTCATCACTGCAGGCTCTACTTCTGTCACTAAATCCCATATAAATATCTGTGTATCTTGATTGATGACTCTCTCACTTTTAAATCCCATGTGGAAAATATTGTATTAAGGCTGAAATTAAAGTTGGGTTTTATTTTTGAAACAAGTTGTGTTTTTCTTATGCTGCTAAAAAGTGGCTTGTCAGACTTTTATGTCTGTGTCGAACTTGTTTTGTCACAAGGATTCTTGACTCTGACTCTCTTATCTGAGGTTCTTTGCAAACTGCTAAATGTCAACACACCATTGTGATTTATGTTCACCGGTGGGATGGCCAGGTTTGGCTGCTCAAAGGAATTCCCATTGGTTAGCTTTTATTTACCAGGCATCACTTGGACTTCTGCCTGCCTGTACTGCAATGGTACTGAGAAATGTCGACTCATAACCTTCGCTCACACAATTTGCTGCTTTTTTTCTGTCCCTTTTGTTTGGACTAAGTTGGTCAAGAACGCTTTTCTTCACTCAGCGCCCTCCTCCTAGAACCTGCTTCAGAAAACATTGCAATTAAATGAACTTATCTCATTGAGTGCTTTAACTTCAAAACTACCATATTTTTCGGACCATAAAGCACACCGGATCTGTCATTAGAGAAATCAAATCTGGTCACCTTAAGGACGAAATACACTGGCCGTGTAATGTAACCAGCGCTGCTTACAGCCGTGTTTTTAAAAGCATAAATTAACACGAGACGCTGCAAAGTACACTTCACAGTTGTGTGATTCTGCGCAGAGAAGAACTTTCGTCATGGGTAAGTAATTAAAGTAAGACAAATTACCAGTAATATAACCAATGTTTTGATCACCTATAAGTCTATGTCTTGACCATATCTGATTAGAAATCTCATATTTTAGTTTGTTGGCTTGTCACAACTACATCATCCATGGCGCTTTATTTCCGACACCAGTTCACGTCATGGAGGACGCCTCAGAGCCAGTTTTGACCACAATTCTAGCCTGGCCCGTTGTTCCTGTCTGCCTTCTCCTGCCTGTCATCTCCTGCTGTGAGCAGCCTGCTCCACTCAGGACAGTTTCCTCCCCATGTCTGATTTGGATTTATTTTTTTTATTTTTAAAATAAACCTTTAAAGAACGACAACATGTTCTTTTAAAATGTCACAAAAAAGCCCCAAAATAACAGACATGTTTCCATCTGCTGGTTTGTAGCAAATTAACCAGACAACGCAAAGCATAATGCTGTTGTATGTTGATGTTACGTCATGGACCACAGATCAGTAATGGAGCGAGGTTTTAATGAATGTGTTGCCATTTTTTTTTACATGAATGAGACTAAGAAATGTTTGAGTCTCTGTGTCAATCCACACCTACCTGTTGTTGCTTCTAGTCCTGTTTTTCAGCATTATGGGAACATCTGGGAAAACACCGCCAGCAGAAATAGATGATTAGTCATGTGAGGGAAATATTCGCTATGTCAGATCTTATTTGACAAATGTGTTTCCATCTCCTCTTTACTTCTGTGACTCATTTTAGAAAAAGTCCGAAACCACCGTAAGTGAGAGTGAAAACCTTTTGTGAAATTTAGAACGTTGAGTCTAATCTTATCATTCCCTTTTCTAATGCGATACTTTAAAATTGGCATAAAAAAAAAAACAAATCAATGGAAATACGACTAATTAAATTTTATGGTAATGACATTAGCTTGACAAGTTTGTGCAGTTCCACCAACTTGAACTACATTTTGGTTGAAAGGTGGGATTTAAAATGTTCAAAATTTAAAGATTTTTTATTTTTATTTTTTTTACTGTGGGTCTTTCCATCCATCTTACCCTGCATTCAAATTTGGATCACACATTCACAGTTACTGAAGGGAAACCCAGAGACTCTTCTCAGCAGGACTCATAAACTCCTAAAAGGGGTTCCCAAGGTATTCCCAGACCAAAAGGAATATACAGCTGCTCCAGCAAGTTCTGTCTACCCCAAGGCCTCTTTTAAGTGAGATATGCCCTGGAAATCTCCAAGGAGAGAAATCAATAAAGCAATTATTCCAGATGCACAAAATACAGTCAACTGCTTCTTTTTCACATGAATGAGCAGTGGCTCTATACTCAGTGTCCTACTGCTGATGGGGATCCTCTCCTTATCAGTGAGACTGAACCCAGCAGCCTTTCAGAAAAAGTTTGTTTTAGACTCTTGTATCGGGGATCTATTTTTCTCTGTCGTGATCCATATCTCATAACAACAGTTAAGGGTTGATTCACTGATAAACGGCCGATGATCAAGTGGTTGATCTTACTGATCATATCCTCCTTCACAACACAGTGAAGCAGCAACTTACTTACATACATACATACATACATACATACATACATACATACATACATACATACATACATTAAATTCCTCTAATTGAAGCAGAGACTAACTTTGTAATTGTAGTAAAGTAAACCCAGACAAATTTGAGAATCGTATTTCCCACCAACTTAAAATAAAATATGCTGCCACTGGTTGCATTGGTCTGCCTGTAGGACAGTGATATAGTGGGTCTCGAACCCACTCATGGCAATTTCTTTCCATGAACTTAAAATCTAAAACTGCCAATTTTCTTGTCAGACACCTTTATTCATGTTGTGAAAATTACCCGAAGATTATCTCAGTTCCAGACGATTAGGCTGGAGAAAAGGTTCTCGTTGTGCGTTAGCGGATAACTGAAGGACTCAGGGTGATTACCTCCACATGGGAATAAATCCCTGCGCATTGAGAGATCCACTTTTGTGTTACCCTCTCAGATCTTGAGCTTTTGCATTACATGACAGATATATAGATATATCTATATATATATATATATATATATATATATATATATATATATATATATATATATATATATATATATATATATATATATATATTTGTGTGTGTTTGATATGCTTTAGTTTGCTTCCCATGCATGCTAGCCTATTGCAGGAAACAGGAGCTTTATAAGAGCAAATGGGTATTTGTGTGGTCATGTGCTTTAGCACTGAGCTTCTACAGCTTGCAGAGCTGCTTCCCGCTAAGCCTGGTACCCAGCTCTGTCTGATCACAAAAAAAAAAAAAGAAACTGGCTTAGAAACATCGCTGAATGAGAGCACTTACCCGCACTCTTTCTGACGCATGTAGCCCTCCTATGTCATCCAATTGAAATCCCAAAGCTGCCCTCGCCGTTGGCTTTCATAACCTCAGAGGCAGAGCTCATAGTGAGCTTCTTCTGCAAGAAGGTCCCACTCACAGAAAGAGTGATAGTGACAGCAATAAGACTCTTGAAATCACATTAACATTAAATTGTTTTAGGTTAATTCATGGAAAAAAAAAAGGAAATAAAAAAAGCATGCATGAAAACTTTGTTTAACATAGCAATGGCTGTAATAAACCCAATTCAAACATATGCAGACATTGGATTATTTAGTTTATTTTATAACTGGTGACCACTGACCTTCAAATGTGCTCAACTCTGTTTAAATACCAGACTTTTATAATGTAAACTTAGAACAAGATGGGTCCCTTTTTATTTTTTAATGCAGCATATATCCCATTAAAATAATCTGAAACCTAACTATATGAAAGGAGACATATTTTAATGAAAAAGTTTCAATAATCTGCTTGCACAGGTGTGCAAATCCAAAAACTAATAATTTGTTAAATCACGTTATTATTTAGATAAAGCATTCTGTACTTAAATTGCAATTAGGACTGCAACTAACT
This sequence comes from Fundulus heteroclitus, assembly GCF_011125445.2. Classification (NCBI taxonomy): domain Eukaryota; kingdom Metazoa; phylum Chordata; class Actinopteri; order Cyprinodontiformes; family Fundulidae; genus Fundulus; species Fundulus heteroclitus. The sequence goes on from NC_046370.1 coordinate 22,528,419, forward strand.
TATTATTTTTTATAGTAGGCTAATCTATTTTTTTCCCCGATTAGTCGACTAATCACAATTATTTCTTTGTATGATCTCCATCATCACTTTGGTTGCTTGTAAAAATATTTTGACTCACCTGTTCTTGTCTAAACACCTTTAAATGCCTCTTGTTGTCAATCTCCTATATTTGGTCCTCCATAAAATATTAACTTTATATGTATCTGGCTTAGTTTATTCTTAATATTTCTATAAAAGTATATTTTTTTTGTAAAATGTTTTTAAAACAATCTTTCAACATTCAATCTTTTAACATTTCTTAATGTTTAAAAAGATTTTAAACAACTGTGTAAAAAAGAGGAGCATATTAACATGTCTGCAGTCAGCTTCGCTCTTTTTAGGCAAATATCTCAGCATCAATATTAAAAATGAGCGGACTATTAATTTCCAAATAAACTCCATCGCTCTAGTTAGACATTACAGTTAATAGGGTTAGACATGTAGCTTCACTTTAATCTCAACCCTTAATCTTAGAGACAAATGAACACTGAAAAAAATCAAATAATAACTGTTAGGTATAATCAGATTGAATGGGGCATTCCTCAAATGCTGCTGACCACAGCAATATTTCAATTTTTTTTAAACCTTGCGTCGATGCATGAATTTTTGCGTCAACAATTATCGATATTGTCAATAACATTAACTAACTGTTGCAACCCTACAAACACTAGACTTCTAGTGCTGACCAAGAAGGTCACAATTTTGGTTTATATTAGATCTGCAATTTTCTTGTCATTTATTATGTTCTACAGGACATGCCATATACTGCTATTAGTTTTGTTGTTTGGGTTTTGCCTTATAGGTTCTCTTGACTATGTTCATATTTGCTAGATGTTTTGCATGTTTATGTATTTCTGTACATTCAGCTTTCTTGTTTATTTTTTGTTAATTTTTGCTTGGTTCCTTGTGCTTTTATTCTTGGTTAGATATTTTCAATCTTTCTCTATTTAGTTCTATTCATGTAATTTTTCGCCTGCCACCTTAATTAGTGTCATTCTATTCACCGGTATATCCCAATTACTTTGCTTGTTTTCACCTGCACCAGCAAAATTAATACTGGTCAGTTTCATTCACTCTTCACGAGTGAATAATGCTTTCTCTTGTAATGTGTTAATTAAGTTATTAAAGCAAAATCACACCTGACCTACCTCCTTCAAAAAATGCAAGCAGCTGTACTCAGGGAGAAGACGGCTACACTCTACAAGCGTTGACTCTACAAGGTCAACGCTTGCATATTTTCTGTGTGAGACTGTAAATGTTTGGGTTTGTGGTGTTTGCTTTATGTCTGCTCTGGTCAGCTCATATAGCAGAGTAGGAGAAGGAGATAGACAGTTTCTGAGAAGAGCAGAGCTGAGAGCATACAAGCGGGCACGCTGCAGCCTATCAAGGGGTGTGATTACTTTGTCTCTGCTCTGGGTCTAAATAAAGTGCTTGAACTTGATGGAATCACTATTTCCTTTTATTCAATAAGTAAAATGCATTTCCCACAACATAATGCCATGCCTACCAAGCCTGGTTCTTGCCATGCTGGTTTAAGTGTCCTTCCTGTAACCAGTAAGTGTTTTTGCTTTTTATTTTTTCATTAAGTCCTTCTAATGCACAGTGCTGCTTCTGCCTGCCTATCTGTACTTGGGTCCACTTCATGACTAATTCCCGACAATAAAATGCAGGAAGAGTAGTTTTAATGTATTTTGCTTTGCAGGAAGGAGGAAGAGTGTTGTTCACTGTCTAGGGCACCAATATGATTCTGAAGAGGATATGGCAGTCAATACCAAGTGGAGCAAGCGATCCGGGAAAACTGAAAAGGAGACTTACCAGTCTTGTTTTCGAATTGTTTAGGGAGTTCCTGTAGGTACATGGAGAGTGGAGCCCAAAAAAAAAAAATCACAGTGGGCAGGCAGGTTAGTTTAGGTGGGTAAACTGACCTGCACCAGAATTCCTCTGGGGTGTACTGGGCTAAGTCAGCACCTTTGATTGCAGGGTGGGCATGGCTTGAATCCTGGTTGTGTCATGGAGGGCAAATAGCATAAAACTCTTCCAAGTCTGTGTGTAAGTTGTAATGAGTTGTTGTGGTAACCTCTGCAAATGAACTGGTTTATCTACCATTTTAAGCCCTTTCAGAGACTTCCTTATTCAAACAATCCAAACCTCCACTCTTCTGTTGTGCTATCACACACTGTTTTAAGTTATGTTTAATAAATAACTCTGTGTGTTAGGTACTGTCCGGTGAACAGCAAACTCTGCATACATACAGAATAAACGAGTGACAACTTCTCTTCAAGTTCAAGAATTTGACAGAAAAAAATATGACCATTCAGAGAACATCAATATAGAATTCTGTTTATCTGAATTAACACTATATTTCAATCAACAAATCCTCTCTACCGGGCTAGTGAAACTTAACTAAAACTACGAAACAAAATGAAGATAAAAAGAAGCTAAGGAACTATATACACACAAAAGAAACAACAGACAAAATAAAGTGGTTGATCATCATCAGAATAATTCAGTGAATCCTGTTTCACTGCATATCTAAGTTAAAGAACCAAAGTTAATCTTAAGGAACAGGGAATAACGGTTAAATCAGCTTAACTAGTTTAAAACAACATTTGGTATGCGCTTCAACCCATTCACAATGTAAATTCTGAGCTAAATAAACATTATTTGATAAAATAACATTTTACAGCACGATATACTCAGTAAAGATCAATATACTTTAGGGACGCCTGATTTTATTAATGCGATTATACTTACGAGACGCTAAAGGTCGCTATAGAGATCGGTCGATAAACTCGGTTAATCCTACAGTTATACAAAAACACCATTAAACATTAAAAGTGACATTAACATTTCATATTAATGCTCATAGCACTATCGAGCGATGGTGGAATGAAACAAAACAAACCTTATGTTTGAAACAAACCATTGCCGCGTATCCGGGAATAGCGATTTCTACCGGAAGTTAATAACATTAGGCTAGTGGACATTTGGTGCTACTTTAAAAAAGCTTCGGCTTTATTTTGGTTGTAATGAGCAGACTGAGAAACACAAACATCAATATCCCATCAATGTATAAAACCCTTGTGGAGATAACGTTTGTTATACCCGTAAAAACACACTTGAATTACATCAGCATGGCATAGTTTGAAGAAGCTAGCTGAAGCTATCCTCTCAGCTCAACATGTTTCAAAAACACAGTGAAGACGCATTAGGTAAACCTTCTAGATAAACCATTTAACTTTCCGTGTTTATTTCTCTGCCAAACCTGTCGGTGCCTCTGTGTCAGTTCGGTCCACTTTGGGCATCCAGCAGTTGAAGTTTTCCAAGGGAAAGCTGCTTATCTCAGCAACGGGCATGTGGCTATGGGCTAGCCACATGCCACTCGGACACTTTTTTCTCTGCTCCCTGCTTGCTAGCATTTTCCTGCCTTTTACTTTTTATCTCCTTTTTATTTTTATTTATTTTATTTTTATTTATTTTTGATTTTGATTTTGCAAAGATGCCTACCTCCACCACAGTGGACCTTGACACGCTTCTACAGAAGATCGCTGTTATAGAACAGAAGATATGCCGACTCAAACTGAATTATGATGTAAACGGCGCGTATGGAATGAAACAACCCTGCCTGCGACTCCAAACGGGGACCACCAGCCCAGCAACTCTCTGAACAAACAGATCCCTGAGGAAAATGAGAATCCCTGGACCACTCTGGGTGCAAGACCAAAGGATCAACGAACCCCACGCCTAGACAAAGAAAACTGGCCGAGACTACAGAGAGATGTCCCAGGACAAGTGAAACAACAGCGGGCTGTTCCCACAACAAATTATAGGAGTAAACCTGCTGGAAATGCTGGAATTCCTTTACGAAACAGATTCGCTCCACTCCAAAATGTGACCCAGGAGAATCATGACAACACTCAGCGGTACGTCAACGACTTTCGCTCTAATACATCAGAGAAAAGACATGCCACGGGGCCAAGGACCCTGATTTTATGCAGTGGGTCTGTATGTGGGATTAAACATTTCTGTAACAAGAAAAACACAGAGGTGTTAATTTATAACGACTCGAACTATGGCCTGGTGTCTGATTTATTAGACATCCTTCCAAGGATCTTGAAAGAACGCCCGACCTTGGAAAAACTTATAATACAAGCTGAAGCCCTGGGCGACATCACCCGGATAAGAAAATCAGAAGTATTGAAAGAGGATTACATTCGTCTGTTGAACTTTGTTCATGGCAAAAATGTCAAGGTGCTTCTAAGCGGCCCTCCCCCGCCCGTTACTTGTGGAGACGAGATTTTTTCCAGAATTCTGATGCTAAACAAATGGCTGGAAAAAACATGCAAACAAACAACTGTAACCTTCATAGACAACTTTAACATCTTTTGGGAGAGGAGACATCTGTTCAACAGAGATGGTTTCTCTCTAAATACGTCAGGTGCAAAACGACTGATTTCAAACATCTTCTATTCTGTGAACCATGCTCCATCAGCTTTGTTCCAAAACAAAGTACATCCAGTGCCTAAACAAAAGATAAGCCCAGTGCAGCCCGAACAAGCCAAGATAAAGATGGCCAGAAAGATGACACAGAGAGAGGCTACGTCAGAGCTACAGAAGGATTCATCCCAGATCTCAGCAGGACAAAGAGAGGACCAAGAACTGCCATCGTCACGAACACTGGTCCAGACTACACCTGCCTCGCCTTCCTCTCCACAAAGCCCAGAGGTCCCTTTTCTGGATTTTTCTCATAACATGAACAAAGTCCTTAAGATTGGTCTACAGTTGACATCCTCTCCACATATTAATTCTGAATACCGCAGTTCTGTGACTAAATCAGCATCTTCCAAAGGACGCAGAGGTCCAGATCCCCCTCTTCCTCTACATATCACAGAACATGCCTATCCTGAAGACCTTCGGATAACTTCCTTGTGATATTCAGCGGGCCCTGGCAGTATGTTTATCAGTCAAGACCGCTTCCAGCATAAGCCTGGGCCTCCTGACGGAGAACATGGAATATCTGTTATGATACGTTGCAGAAATAAGAAAAGCAAAAGGAAAACAGACAGGAATAATCAGTCGTACTTAAAAGTCATAAACTGTCAGATGCAACCTGCCACAGAGACATCATCAACCACCAAATCATATAAACTGGGTTTACTAAATATTAGATCTCTGTCAGGAAAATCCCTTTTAATTAATGACTTCATTATTGACAATAATCTTGATGTTATGTTTTTAACAGAAACATGGTTACATGAATTTAATGAAGCAGCCATTCTGCTGGAGTCGACACCTCCAAACTACAATTTTCTTTGTGAGAGTAGACAGCAAAGGAAAGGTGGAGGAGTAACAAAATTGTTTAATGATTCACTAAAGTGTAAAAAGGTGTTTTTGGGAAAATTTGACTCTTTTGAACATTTGGCTCTCCAGGTAAAGGGCCCGATACGAACCATGTTTCTGAATGTTTACAGGCCTCCTAAGTCCACATCAAACTTTTTTAATGATTTTAGTGACCTGCTGTCTGTGATATGTGTTGATTATGACTTTTTAATTATTGTTGGAGACTTCAACTTTCACGTTGACAACCCTAAAGACAGAAGTGCAAAAGAACTGTGTGACACACTTAGAAACTTTGGTTTAACTCAACATGTTAAACAGCCAACACACAAACAGGAACATATTTTAGACTTGATCATCACTAAAGGTCTAAACATTTCACAGGTCAATGTAACTGATTTTGCCTTATCCGATCACTTTTCCGTTACCTTTGAATGTATAATTTCCAGTGATACATTTAGCCGAAGGGACATCGTAAGAAAACGCACCTTTAAGGACAATGCCACAGAAAATTTTATTCAAGCTTACTCTGCTACTCCAACCTTGGGCTGCAACTCAGTAGATGAGCTAGTAGATAACTTTCATTCTAAAGTCTCAGACATCATAGACTGCATTGCTCCAGTTAAAGTGAAGGTTTTTTCCGGGAAGAAAAAATCTCCTTGGAGAAATGCTCCAGTGAAAAAAGGGAGTGCCGGAAAGCTGAACACAGGTGGAGAAAGAATAGACTCCAGGTTCACTATGACATCTATAAAGAGAGACTTTACAGATATAACTTACAACTGAAAAATGCAAGAGAATCTTTCTTCTCAGAGATCATCAAGAAAAACATTAATAATGCTCGTGTCTTATTTTCCACAGTCGACAGGTTAACAAATCTTTCTGTGTCAGTGGCTTCTGAGCTCCACTCCACCAGGGCCTGCAATGAATTTGCTAACTTCTTTACTGAGAAAATCCTAAAAATTAGAGGATCAGTTTGTACATCCACACCAACTCTAGAACCAAAGCCGTATTCAGCTGGGACTTATCCTGACAAAATGTCCCAATTCAGCCAAATAAACCAAAAAAGCTCAGAGCAGATCATTCAGCAGCTAAGTTCCTCTTCATGCTGCCTTGATGTTCTACCCACAGTTTTCCTTAAGAAAGTTTTACCTGTCATAGCGTCTGAGTTGACTCAGATAATAAACACGTCCCTTCTGTCAGGTGTTTTCCCCCAGTCCCTAAAAACAGCAATTATCAAACCACTGCTGGAAAAGAACAATTTAGACAAACTTCTACTCCAGAACTACAGGCCCATCTCAAACCTCCCCTTTATCAGTAAGATTATTGAAAAAGCTGTATTTCAACAATTAAACACCTTCTTAACAACGACCAGCCGATTTGACGTTTTCCAGTCAGGCTTCCGTGCTCACCACAGTACAGAGACGACCCTTATTAAGGTGTTTAATGACATCCATATAAATACAGACTGTAGAACCACCGTGCTGGTTCTATTGGACCTCAGTGCAGCATTTGATACTGTCGATCACTCCATTCTGTTAGACCGTCTGGAAAACTGGGTCGGCCTCTCTGGTACAGCTCTCAACTGGTTTAAATCCTACTTAAAGGACAGGGAATTTTTTGTATCAGTAGGTAACGTTACATCCCAGACGACAAAAATTACATGTGGGGTTCCCCAAGGGTCCATCCTGGGTCCCCTCCTTTTCAATATCTACATGCTCCCTCTTGCTCAGATAATAAAAAACAACAACATCAGCTACCATAACTATGCAGACGACACACAGCTCTACATCACCATGTCACCAGGTGACTATAAACCAGTTCAAGCACTGAGTAAATGCCTAGAAGAAATCAATACGTGGATGTGCCAAAATTTTCTTCAGTTAAATAAAAACAAAACAGAAGTAATAACATTTGGACCAATAGAGGACAGATCAAAAGTTAGCACACAGGTTCAGCAGCTTCAGCTAAAAACCACTAATCAGGCCCGAAATCTGGGAGTAGTGATGGACTCAGACCTGAACCTCCAAAAGCACCTAAAGACAGTTACGAGGTCGGCTTTCTATCACCTGAAGAACATTTCTAGGATTAAAGGACTAATGTCTCAGCAGGATCTGGAAAAACTCATCCATGCATTTATTTTTAATCGAATAGATTACTGCAACGGTGTTTTCACAGGTCTGCCTAAAAAGTGAATCAGACAGCTGCAGCTGATCCAGAACGCTGCTGCCCGCATCCTCACTAAGACTAAGAAAGTAGAGCACATAACCCCAGTTCTAAAGTCCTTACACTGGCTCCCTATATCTCAGAGAATAGACTTTAAAATACTTCTGTTAGTCTATAAATCCCTAAATGGCTTAGCACCTAAATACATCACAGACTTGTTATCGGTGTATCAACCATCCAGACCACTAAGGTCTTCTGGCTCCAGCCTACTTTGCATACCTAGAACCAGAACTAAACAAGGAGAAGCAGCATTTATTTCCTATGCTCCACTGATCTGGAACAAACTTCCAGAAAACTGTAAAAGTGCGGAAAGCCTGAGTTTCTTTAAATCAAGATTAAAAACACATTTGTTTAGGATTGCCTTCAACTGTTCTAGTTAACTGAATCACCACTTTTTTGTTCTAATTCTATCTACATTTTATTCCTACTTGCTTTTATTCTGTTTTAATTTGCTATATTTTAATCATGTAAAGCACTTTGCATCATCCCTGTACTGAATTGTGCTATATAAATAAATTTGCCTTGCTTTGCCTTACCCGATGCTGAATGGAAGGAAGATGAAGATATAACCTGGTCTCATCTACAGCAAGGAAGAATTCATACTCTGTTGTGGTTCTGTGGACCTATTCCACTTGTTCATGGAGAACAGCCGAGGAAGAGGTCTTTTTAAGAACTGTCACTATTTTAAATTCAATTCAATTTTATGTATATAGCATCAATTCATGAAACATGTCATCTTAAGGCACTTTACAAAATCAAAAATCCATCAGATTATACAGATTGGTCAAATAGGAAATTCCTATATAAGGGAACCAGTTGATTGCTTCAAAGTCCCGACAAGCAGCATTCACTCCAGGAGAAGCGTAGAGCCACAGGGAGAGTCGTCTGCATTATCCATGGCTTTGCAGCAATCTCTCATACTATGAAAAGATAGTGGAAATAAAAACTCCCCATAAACGGGAAGGAAAAACCTCCAGCAGAACCGGGCTCAGTATGAACGGTCATCTGCCTCGACCGACTGGGAGTTACAGAAGACAGAGCAGAGACACAACAAGAGAGACAAAAAAGCACAGAAGCACACATTGATCCAGTAATCTGTTCTACATTAGATGATAATAGCGGGTGAGCCGTCTTCTCTGGATGATGTCACAGCTAACAGAACACCAGACCAAATGTATCTACTATGGAGAAAAAGAGAGAGAACAAAAAAAAGTTAAAAGCTGAAATGACGACAAGCAATGCAAAACTGGAGAACAGTAGAACTCAGCAGAGTGAGAAAAATAGACCCTGATGTCCTCCAGTAGCCTAAGCCTATAGCAGCATAACTATAGAGGTAGCTCAGGGTAACATGAGCCACTCTAACTATAAGCTTTGTACTTATAGTTAGTAACTTAGTGTAGGAAAATGCAGGGATAATATTCATGCAACCCAGTTTAGCTGGAGGTAAGCTGTGATTGACATCTATAATCTCAATGTTGTCTGGTCCTTTAAACATTTCCTCTTGCCTTATCAGTGTGAAACCCTTTTCTTCCGTTCTTTCATCTTCTTCCTTATCATGTTGCTTTTTGCATGTGTTTTTAGACACAAACGGTTGAATACCAGGCCCCAATTATGTTACTTGGCATGCAGATATGTGTGAATGTTTATCAGTTTAAATTTTTACCATCGCCGATAATCACTCACGTTTTTTGAAAGTTTTTGTTGATGAATGCCACTAAAATATCATTATTTTGGGAGGACAGAGTAAAACCATGCTGTTTATTATTGTTTTACATTGCATTTTATTTATGTCTTGGTTTGATCTGTTTTAGTACTGTACGGCACATTGGTTGAACAAATTGTTTGGTTAATGCTGGGACTGGTGAAACCACATCCTTTCTGGTAAAAGCTTATGAGTGGACCATAACTCATGGTCAGTATTTTAATGAATTTGTGCTGATCTGACAGCATGACAAGTGTGATATTAGAGGTACTTATCATTTATTCATAAAGTTTGCATTAAAAGCTATGACCTGTGTAAAAATCTGTTTAAAGCTCTCTTTTGTAGTGATTAGTTGAAAAAGGTGGGGAAATGAGTGAGATTTCACTGTTTAAAAATAATTGTACAAGAAAGGGGTATGTATGCATCTACAGGTTTCTTTAATTTTCTGATGTATTTGTGTTAATGATGCTGGGAGGGAACGATTTTGCTTTGCAACTGATTGTATTAATGTTTTGTAAAAATATGGATTTTTTTGCTAATGGAATTTACAGAATATGAAGCTAAGCTGACAGGAAAACTAATAGTATTTTCTACAATATGAGTAGTTGATACTCATAATGTGTATTCTACTATTATATCTACAGTAGGGAGATAGTCAGTAGAATATAAATTCTCATTCTAAGGCCAAATTAACTACAATACATTTTTATGACTATATTTCACAACAGTTTAATTCCACTCAGCATCATTTGTCACAAACACACACAAAATGCCTCATAGAGCAAGTGAAGAACCCTTATATTTAAAAATGTTTTGCTAGTATTGCACAGTGCAATCCAGAAAATCTGCTTCTACATCACCTTACAAGATGTGTGATTTTGCAGCACACATAATTGATCAAAAGATAAACCAGCCTGTCACAGATGTACAAAATATCTGGCACGTTAACATCACAGATACTGCACTGTATGTAAAGTCAAAATCAATAAATTTGAATTTGCATTCCCATGAGGTTCATTTGTCAGATACTGAAAGTACCTTTTGAAAATAATCATTTTTTCCAGGTATTAAAGGTAGTTTTTATTAGGCCTACATTTCTGTTTTTCATCTTAAATTTCATTTTTTTTTTCAGTATAAGCTTTTAATCTTTATACTTACCAGAAAGAAATGTTTGAAAACATCAGTCTGTGAGTTTCTGAAATAAATTAACTTTATAAACCTTTTCAAATGTATTGAATATGACTGCATACCATACATATGCACAACTGGTATAGAATCAATGCAACTGTGATTCAAATATTGAAGCAATGGCCCAGTAACAACGTTACTTAATCTCACTAAACACAGAAAAAAAAAGAAATTAGCTTGGCTATGCTAGATGCTTAAAGCTGAGAGAGAAACTGATGATATAATTTTATTTAAGTAATCATTGGACCACTCAGTTATTTTAACACATAGGTGGTCAGTTGATCAACAAATATCAAAAATGACCTGTGACTTCCAGGTTAAACACTCCTGAAGGCCACTGGCAACACTGCACTGTAGCAAATATAAACAGTCTCCCTCTGTGTTTTGGAAGTTGATGGCAGACCACTTTGGACCAGTAGATTGAGAAGTCATGGAGTTGTAAAGACAAAAGGCCAGATACACCCCTCTAGATCAAATATTGTTTTTTTTTTTTTATTTTGAATGTGAACAAAACAAAGGAGTTGATTGTTGAGTTCAGGAGACACAGGGTTGGCTCAAACCCTATTTCCAACATGGGAGAAGAAGTGGGGGTGGTTGAGCAATATAAATACATTGGTGTTCATCTGGACAACAGCCTGGACTGGAGATGCAACAGTGAAGCATTCTAAAAAGGGACTGAGCAGACTGTACTTCTTGAGGAAGTTAAGGTCCTTCAAGGTTTGCTGCAAGACACTGCATAACTTCTATAAGTGTGTTTTTGAGAACGTCATCTCTTCTGCCGTCATCTGTTGGGGCAGTAGCATCAAAGCCAGGGACCTAAAAAGGCTCAGTAACCTGATAAGGAAGGCTGGTTCTGTTCTGGGGAGGACTGTGGAACCTCGGGAGATGATAATGCAAAGAAGGATTCTTTATAAAACCAAGAAAAGTATGGACTACCATAACCATTCTCTTCATGAGACTGTCTTGGAAAAACAGTGTCTTCAGTCAGAGGCTTCTTAAAATTTGCTGCAGTACATACCGCAATAGGTCTTTCCTGCCAATAGCCATCATTATCTACAATAACTCTTTGAAGAATTTGGATCAATATAAGTTACGACAATATTTAATGTCCCTTTGGGATCAATAAAGTATATCTAATTTTCAACTGAATTGAAATCTTACATCAGGGAACCAAAAACTACAGAAAACCTTACCTAACCAAAAAAATCTGGTTAGGCAAGTGTCATATCTGTTTTCTTGTTATGAGCTCAGACTACTATAACCTACAACGAGTGATGTGACCTAGAGCACCGTTCTAAATCACATGACCCATTCAGCGTTGGATCTGACCCTTTCAAGTTACATGGGCAAGTTTTTCAGAATGACAGCCCGCATGGAGTATCAGTATGTGCCAAGTGCTGTATATTAACTTGAAAAATAACATATCTCAAATGAAGCTAATACTTGGGTCAAACCTTATACAGTGCTGCTTTAATTAAAATTAAAAAGATGTAGTGGATGAAATACTCCACAGTAGGAAACTTTTTCAAAAGGTCAAACAATCATTAAGTTCAGATTCTCCTCTTGTGCTTTTCCCTGTTTGGGACACCTGTGCTTTTCTTTTTTTAAAACGTTGGTGGTTGGAATTGGACCATTAGGCAAGTTTGGGGTACCCTGTACATTTTAATTGTGTAGGTTAATTTCTGTTAGACACAATAGGTAAGTAGGTTGCTGTCACTAATTGTTGGGCTTTTATTAGAAGAAGTTTTTTTTTTTCTTGAGTATTTGGTCTCATTTAGAATGGATGTTAGATAGGCCCTGTTTTGTTTTGTTGTATTTGTTTCTTTGATTTGCCACAATGGTTCCTTTTCTCCCCCACATTTTGTGGAGGCCTCTGACACGTTTTTTGGTAAAATGAAAAATAAACCTTTGTTTCACTTTTACAAGGACTGCCAATTTATTTGTGTCATATTAGTTTGACACCAAGGCACTGTAAACAGTACTAATATTGTCGATAAGACAGAGAGCAACATGTGGGATGACATTCCATCCAACCATATTCAATCGAGTTGAGGTCAAGACAGCAAAAAAGGCAAGTCCAACCTCTCTACTCCTAAATTCTGAGGGTACTCTCTTATTAACCCAATTCTGTGGGGATTAGCATTGACATCTAGGTGGGTAAAATCTGATCCATTAAAGTTGAGAAATTTGAGTGTTACTGTTTGGAGACTTTCTTTTTAATATCATTCCCCGCTGGATGTACACTAATGATAACCAGGCTGTTTTTCAAGCGAAGTAAATGCTTTTTCATTACACTGCTTCCACCAATAGCTGATTGGCATTTGGAGAGAAGATTAGGTAAATTTGGCATGGGATAACCTCACACACTCAGCTCTGGGTCTGAACCCAAAAATCCATTTTCCATACAATTGCGGTACTACTTCATCGTAACATAATAGATTTAAGATAAGTTATTTTGAGTACAAATTTAGGAAAACAATCTAAGCCCTAGCAGATGCTTAGTGGGAAATAAAAGGCTTTCCAATGGTAAATGCTGCCAAGAAGCATTTTTTTTTTAAAATGTGATCAATGTCTTACCATTAGGAGATTTTGTGGTTGTTACTGAATGTTAGAATTCATTCATTTTGATACATAGTTCAGTACTGCTTTTTTCCATATAATGAAGTCATATTTGTCACATAGTTGAGCTTAATGTTGCCATACTTAACAAGATGAACAAATGACAAAGTAGTCCCATTGTTTTGTGTTCCCATATAAAAAGTGGCTCAACTTTGCCAACCTTACCCCAGATTGCACCACACTTTAATGCTAACCACATGCTAGCCAGCAGGAAGTGTGACTAATCTCAGTCCACAGTGGACTGATTAATTTATTAAAATCCAAATTAGTTTAACAGCCATATCTTTTTGGCGAGAATGCTGTCATACTTTCTCTTATTTACGACCAAACCAGAATTTAGACAGTTGTAAGTAGCTCCAAGGAATACTAGCTGATGTCTGTATGGTTTAGGAACAGAGGATTCAAAAAAAAGGAACCCAGCAAGCTCCTTCTTACTCATGTTTTTCTAAGGTAACTATAATGTTTTTAATCCTTACTTGTGTGTGGGTGTGACCTCCCAACTTTTGACTGACAGATAAAAATGGTACTGTCGAGATTACTACCCAGAAGAATGTTTGATTGAGAAGTAATGGTGAGGAAAATAATAAATTTCAGAAATCTTTCCCAGCATAATTAATTCCCAGAGGGCAGGAAGCTGCGAGCTTCTCAGGAAGAGCACAGTCTGTTCAGCAGGTTCACATGGCATGTTTTCTTAAAATAGTTTGAGATAGATATGTTTACCTCGTAAGTTCACTGCGTTTAGCTGAGACTTGGTAGCTTCCACAGAAACCTATGAGCTGCATTGTTGACTTGAAAGGATTCAGTAAACATCTGAGCTGCAGTATTTGAGATTTTGAGTGTGTAGAAGAATATTTGAATCTGCCCATTTGATGACTTACAGTACCTCACAAAAGCTAAAACAAAGAAACAATACAAAGATGCAAAAGAGTCAGCAGTGCAGTACAATGTTCCATACCAAAGGCGTCCTGCTCATTAGAGCCTCACCTGAGGACATACCCTCAGAGCTTTGCTGTTATAAATATATTATGCATTGTGACCATACTTAAGTCTGGCCTGCTCCCAGTTTTCAGGGATGTGTGTTTTATTGGCCCTCTGAAAGGAAATGTTTTAGGGTTTTTACCCCCAGGGACCCATATCAGAAAGAGTAGCCAATCTACCCTGAGTAGAAAGCAGCCTCCCTGAGTAGTTTTATCTCACTGTCATACTCAGCGTTTTTGGTTTCAGAACAGGTGAGATCAATCATGTAACCAAACTCAATGTTCTATCAACCCTGAGTTAAGCACAAGCATGAGCATGAAAGAAACCCTCATCAATGGAATGCCGATAATGCGAGTCATCATGGCAATGGCCGGAAGTAAGAAGGCTTGAAGTGCGAATTTCCCACTAGTGTAATATGCAATCTTTATTGTAGGCATATGGAGAATGTTAAACCATAATTAACCAAAAATAAACAATGCTGTTGCTGCCAAAAAAACAAACAAAAAAAAAAACAAAACGAGTAAGCAGTGGAGAATGGCTGGAAAAGTCAATACAAGAGTCATATGAGTATTATTTGACAGACTACACTCATTCAACACCCAAAAAATGGGTGTTAAATGACTACAATAACTGAGTGCATCAGTAATATTCCTGAAAGCGAGACATACAGTTGTCTCTGAAAGATTAGAGGTTGCTGCTTACTTTCTGGAGGTAAGTTAGATGTTTGCTAATGCTAACCTGGGGACCTGGCAACCGGATGGCAAATAGGTCAATTGAAGGTTGGAATGAGAACAGGTGAGTGCAAGTGTGCCACATACTGGCTGGAAGGAGTTAAACTTGTAGCTATCTCGTTTAAAAATAGTTAAGACATTCATGCATATTCAAGAATACAAAAATTATTTGTATTTTTTTTTGGTTATATTTGTGTTTTCATTCATAATGACTTATTTACTTTCTTTCACTCTTCACAATTTCTCTCAGATTTCTTTAAAGTGCTATTGTGGCAAACAAGACATAGGGCTCACCATTGACACTCCCCATTACACCTGTAGCAGATGTTGCCCTCTTCAAAGCATTTCTGGATTGGTTGAAAAACAACATATATCAATTAAAGCCAAGCAGGGCAGGGCAGAGAAGGGCCGGCAAAATCGAGTAGGGTCAGTGAAAAAGGGGCTAAAGACTTCTGTGAGGTCCAGCAGCACCAGGAAAAACAGGGCACCTACTATCAACAGGCATAGCAACATCTTTATGTACTTTTAGTAGAGCAGAGTGTGTGCTGTCTGACATTTTCCAAAATGTTATTATCTTGTGAAAATAGCTATAGTTGGGTAAAAATAATTATTTCTAAAGCCTTGAAAAGGAAGGACAAATGAGAAATAGCCCTAAAATTGGCTAAAACCAATGGGCCCTAGAGAGATTTTTTAAAAAGGGGCCTTACAATAGTATGCTTAAAAGTAGTTGACACCCTTCCTTGGTTAAGACAGGAGTTGATACAAGGTAGGAGGGTAGAACCAATGATGTTAAAAACCTTATTAAACAAGTTAATAGGAAGAATGTCAAGGCAGCAACTAGAGGTTCTCATGTGTTGCACCATTTTGTTAAAATAATAAAAAATTACTGGTTCAAACTGCTCAAAAAGAGTAGGACCAGCATGAGAAACAGTAAAATACATACCAGTAGCATTTCTAACAGTTGGCATTTTTTCAATTAAAAAGGAATGAAATTTCTTACATGTACTGACTGAGACATCAAGCTAAACAGATGCAGGTGGATATAATGGGTTTTCGCTTCTTCAACAGATCCCTGGTACAGAGAAAGCCCATTTTTCAAGAGCTGCTTCCACTGTCGTTCATTCAGTATTGTCATCTGAGCTCATGTGCGGTGCCATTGTGTAACCACGATTCAACGTTGGGTTTGGACTTTTTAAATTTAACAGGAACAATAAACCCAATAATCTCACAAAAAGTGTTGTAAAAAGAGGAAATAAAGTCATTGTTAGGACAGAATGGTGTATCCAGATTGGTTGTAGTAGAGAAGAGCAAATCCATAACCATAACTGAAGTGTTCTGAAGTAGCAGAGGTGACGATCCAACAATGGCAATCATCTACCAATCGTTTAAAGGCTGCAAATGGAGCTGCAAACTCAATAAGAATGGAGAAACAATGTACAGTATTTCACATTTTGGAGAAAGATGAATCGCACAGCTGTGATGTAAAATCCTGTACACAGCAGCTTCTCAGGCAGGAACAGACAGGAATCATTACACTCTGACCATAAGTTCCTTCTTCTTCTGTAGTTTATTGGCAGTTGGCAAACAACTCGTAGATGCATTACTGCCATCTTCCAAAATGGAGTGTGGCCCGGGAAGGCCCTAATCAGTAAATTGCTCCCAACTAAATTCTCAAAAATTCTCCTGTCTTTCTCTTTTTTTTTTATTCAAAATCGCTTTACACATACATTCTTGAGAACACCCCTGCAATCTTGACTTCAAGATAAATGGGATTTTCTTTTCTTTCAAATGTGATCTGAATATGTCTCTCTGCTGCTCCTAAATTATGCAATGCATAAGCACATGGTCTACCAGCTGATCCTCCCCACAATACTCACACTTCCCAGTTGGATGTTTTACTATCACTTTCAGTGTACTGCTAAGTCCTGTGTCCCTGTTTCAAACGTGATATTATGTCCTCTCTTCGGCTAAGCTCACTTCTAGACACAGTTACATCTGCTACATTCCCATAAATCAAATAATAGAAGCAGCCCGTAGTCCCATCATTCCAGTCTGTTTGCCATATTCTGTTCATATTTGTTTTAATAATACTCTTAATTTCAGCCTTCCCATACTTGAATGAAAAATCTATTATTTATTTTCTTGCACCATGTTTCGCACATTCGTCTGCCAACTCACTTCCCTCTACCCCAATATGGGCATCCAAATGAACATCACTTGTTTTTCCAGCAATCTCGATCTGTTCATTACCTGTGCTAGCTCTATTACCATGTCCATTCTTGATTCTGAGTCAGTTTTCGTCAATGCTCTACTAGAATAGAAAGTGAGTAAAATTATATCTGCTGCATTTTCTACCCCCCAGTACCGTATTTTTTGGATTATAAGGCACACTTAAAATACTTAAATTTTCTCAAAAATTTATGGTGCACCTTATAATCCTATATATGATTACCATACTTGCTTACTGACCAATTTGTATGTGGTACAACACGCTCAAAAATCTGTTAAAATGTGTAAGTACGACTTGGGTTAGTAATGAGATTGGTAGCTCCGCTCAAAAGATATTCAGAGCATTACGGTACACTGTGTCACTTCCCGATCGGCCCACTTAGCAGTCTACAAGACTGCCTGACGGTAATGTCTAAACTAGAAGTGTATTCATATAAGGCAGTCCGCGCCCGGAGGATGCGCTAGCAACAATGAACCAAGTTAATTAATTAATTCATCCATCCATCCATTTTCTGACCCACTTAATCCCTCATGGGGTCGCAAGGGTTGCTGGTGCCTATCTCCAGCATTTACTGGGCGAGATAAATTAATTCAATATCCATCTATCCATCGCAGGGCAACACAGAGACAGACAGGACAAACAACCATTCAGGCACACACTGACACCTAAGGAGAATTTAGAGAGGCCAGTTAACCTAACAGTCATGTTTTTGGACTGTGGGAGGAAGGCTGGACGTTCTTCCAGGAGTGGGCATACTTGTTGCCCCCCATCTTGGTGCCTGAACGTTGAGGTTTATCCTGGTGAACGAGATGGTGGCTTCTCTCCGCATAGGTGTGGGGGGACAGGTTCTGACTGTTGTTTGTGCTTATGTGCCAAACAGCAGTTCAGACTTCCCAACCTTTTTGGAGTCCTTAGAGGGGGTACTGGAGAGTGCCCCTCCTGGGGACTTCCTTGTTCTTCTAGGGGACTTCAACGCTCACATGGGCAATGACAGTGAGACCTGGAGGGGCGTGGTTGGGAAAAATGGCACACCTGATCTGAACTCCAGTGGTGTTCTATGCTTGTAATGGATTGTCCATAACAAACACCATTTTCAAGCATAAGGGTGTACATATGTGTGCTCTTGGCACCAGGACACCCTAGGCCATGTTTCAATGATTGACTTTATTGTTGTTTCATCTGACCTGTGGCCGCATGTCCTGGACACTCGGGTGAAGAGTGGGGTGGAGCTTTCCACTGACCACTACCTGGTGGTGAGCTGGCTCTGATGGTGGGGGAGGATGCCAGTCAGACATGGTAGGCCCAAACGTATTGTGAGGGTTTGCTGGGAATGTCTGGCGGAGTCCCCCGTGAGACGGAGCTTTAACTCCCACCACCAGGAGAGCTCTGAACACATTCCAAGGCAGGTGGGGAATATTGATTCTGAGAGGACCATGTTCCGTGCCTCTATTGTTGAAGTGCCTAGTCGGAGCTCTGGCTACGAGGTTGTCGGTGCATGTCGCAGCAGCAACCTTTGAACAAGCTGGTGGACACCAGCGGTGAGGGAAGCTGACAAACTGAAGAAAGAGTCCTTTTGGGCTTTATTGGCCTGTGGGACTCCGGAAGCAGCTGATGTGTACCGGCAGTCAAAGTGGCAGGTGGCTCGTCTGGTCGCAAAAACTGGGGCGTGGGAAGAGTGTGGAGAGGCCATGACCTTAAACTACAGAAGAAGAAAAAACTTATGGTCAGAGTGTAATGATTCCTGTCTGTTCCTGCCTGAGAAGCTGCTGTGTACAGGACGTTTCAGGAGGGGGAAGCAGTGCAATACCAACATTGTTTTCAGTGGGGGTGGTGTGCTGCTGACCTCGACTCAGGACGTTGTGTGTCGGTGGGTGGAATACTTTGAAGACCTCCTTAATCCCACCAACACGTCTTCCATTGAGGAAGCAGAGCCTGGGGACACATGGTTGGGTTCTCTCATCTCTGGTGCTGAGGTCACCGAGGTGGTTAAAAAGCTCCTCGGTGGCAAGGCAATGAGGGGAAGATGGAGTGGGAGATCGACAGGCGGATTGGTGTGGCGTCTGCTGTAAAGAGGGTGCTGTACCGGTCTGTTGTGGTAAAGAGAAAGCTGAGCCAAAAGGCAAAGCTCTCGATTTACTGGTCGATCTACGTTCCTACCCTCATCTGTGGTCATGACCTTTGGGTTATAACCGAAAGAACGAGATCCCAGATACAAGCGGCCAAAATGAGTTTTCTCTGTGGTGTGTCTGGGTGATGAGCTCAGTCATCTGGGGAGGACTCAGAGTAGAGCCTCCAGCCTCCTGGACGCCTCCCTGGTGAGATGTTATGGGCATGTCCCACCGGGAGAAGACCCAGCGGGTGACCCAGGACACGTTGGAGGGACTATGTTTCCCGGCTGGCCTGGGAATGCCTTGGGATTCCCCCGGAGGAGATGGCCCAAGTGGCTGGAGAGAGGGACATCTGGGCCTCCCTACTGAAGCTGCTACCCCCGCAACCCGACCCCAGATAAGCTGAAGAGGATGGATAGATGGATGACTGTTGTTCATCCATCTATACACCTTGTCTGGCATTCTGTTAGCTGTGACATCATCCAGGGGAGGAAGATCATCCACTACCATATAACATAGAAAGAATTCCTGGATCAATGTGTGCTTGTGGCTTTTTTTGTCTTTGCCCTGTCCTCTTTAAACCCCCAGTTGGTAGAGGCAGATGACCATTCAAACTGAGCCTGGTTCTGCTGTAGCTTTTCTTTACTATTAAAGGGGAGTTTTCCTCTCCACTGTTGATTCATACATTCTGAGTATTAGGGATTGCTGCAAAGCCATTAACAATGCAGATGACTGTCCACTGTGGCTCTATGCTCTTTCATGAGGAGTGAATCCTGCTTATCAAGACTTGATGCAGTTTACTGGGTTTCCTTAGAAAACTTGTTGACCAATCTATGATTTGATTGAATTTGTAAAGTGCCTTGAGAAGACGTGTTGTGAATAGGCGCTAGATAAATAAAATTGAATTGAACTGAATGACAGACGCTTTCGTTCATACAAACACTTCCGCTGATATCCCCTAGCATCTCATAAAAAAGTATTTATGGTGGTGATTCTAGGTAAACCCTAAATTGGAATGTCATCAAACTTAGAAACCTAAAGCTGATAAAAGGTGATTAAACTCTTGGTAATCTCATTTAAGTGTAAAGAAGAAGCTTAAGTTCAGCACTGACATTTGGCATAATTCATGAAAGATTAGTGAAGCCCTCCTTTTTGCTTGGTCTGTGTGGGAAGTAATTTGGCAAGCTCAGTCAGAGCAGCATTCCAAACCTTTGCTTGTATTTGATATACAGCCAAAAGAAGCACCAGTCACAAGCTAATATTAAACAAGGCTAAATCTGTGATGCTGTCTTCCAAAGATCAAAATAATGATGTAATGGTCAAAGAATCACCATCAACTCCAAAAGCATAAATGCATACAATTCAGTCCATGTTTGAAAAGTAACTATTAAAATAAAAAGGTACTTTAGGTATGCTGTTGGTTCTAGAGATAGCTTTAACTTAACCTTTACTCTTCTCCTTACATCTAGATTTTCCAAGAGCTGTGCCTTCTCTGTCCCTTACTGAGGCCATGAAAAAAGACAAATATGGTAACAAAAAAAGGACCTCTGAAATGAAGCTGGGGCGGTAAAATAAACGGGGGGCAAGAGAACCATGACTGGTCCATTTCAAGCTCTCTTGTGGAAAATACCACAGTATATTGACAACAGCACATTTATTTTATCTTTCCTTCCTTTTCTATCCCTATTTTCTCTTATTTTGTCAAGGATGACAAAGATAAGCTGTATGTGCAGAACACACAGTTGTGTGGTGGAAACGCAAAGTACAAAGCAACAGAATGGAGTGGGTGATAGAGGTGGAGCTGATTCAAAGTAGAGTGATGGCTAAAGGAAGACTGAGATGATTGGATGATGACTGGTGGCTGAAAGGTGACAGGCTGATAGGAAAAGTTGAGAAAAAGTCCAAAGCAAAGCAAACAAAAACCTAAATCATGACATAGGTAATAGATCGCAAGTTCAACTAACTTTCAGTGAGTACACATAAGTCCATTTATTTTTCAAAGCCTATAGCATTAGTGTATCCTGCTTATTTTTATCCAGTATTTTAAAAATATGATTTAGAGGTCCTGGTTTTTCTGTTTGGGTTGGCAAGTGGCACATTCTACAGACATTGTTGTGCCAGTTCATACTTATAAAGAACAAGCTCAAAGTTTAGTTCACACAGATGAGAATGAACTACTTCATGTTCATAATTCACTTTTTCAAAAACTGAACTAGGTTCACTAACTTAAAAATGAACGAGCAAGAGTTCATTTGTTACTTCAAGCTAATATTTTACACTACAGAACCTCTTCTTAACCATCCCGAGCTGCAAATCATTGCCACTCCAAAACTAATCAAATTATTATACCAATAAATAATCACCGACAATGTTGAAATAGAGAATATATTTCACCCCTGAAATAATCTGTGATTATGATAATATGTACAAAGCGTAAAATACCAGGTGCAGTCAAGGTATACTGCATGTGTAGTGAAACCTTCATTTAGCCAAGTACATTCAGGTATTTACGAAACAATCTGGCTGTGGATTGAAAAAGAATCCAGAGTATGCTAAACTGCAGTTATTAAGTACACTAAGCAAGACTTGTCATATATTCCTGTATATTGTAAACTGCAAGTCAACAATGAAAAAGAATCTTAACTTTATATTTGCAATTAAAACATAAAAATAAAATGAACAGATAGCAGCCAACAACCTAGGTTAAATTGAGCTCGTCCTGGAGAGTTTGAGGGGAGTGCATATGGAGACAAATTTCTGCCAAAACGTTGCACACAAAAAAAAGTTTTGCACACAAACAAAACTTGTTTGCACACAAAAAGATTTGTTTCACACAAAAAAAATGTTTTGCAAACTGTTCACCAACCTTGCACTCAAAATATCATTTATAAGTTTTCCTCGAGCACAAAACGGTCTCTGCTCGCACAAAACAGCCTCTGCTCGAGTACGAAACAATCCCACTACCGCTGCGGTAAATTTGTGCCAAAAGTCACGTGATGCATTGAGTTGTTGTTGTTGTTCAGACTTCCCGACAGCAGGGGGCGCACCCGAAAGAAACTGAAACGCGCCGGTTTGGCTGAAGAAGAAAAACGTGATATCACAGCTAACAGCATTAGCACCCCACAGGTAACTTTCAAAGCTTTCCCGGTGAAAAAGTAATAGCTCACTATGGTGATAGATCATGTAAGATTTCAGTTAAAGGCCCTGCTATGTTACAGTAAGGGACCATGTTACTTTTTAGAGCAAATAACATGAAAGCTTGCCTTAGGTTGAACGCCATGCTAAAACAACTTTTGCTTTGTAATGCAGCCACTGTGGTTGGCTTCTGCTTTTACTGTGCTGTGTCAAATAAATTGTACCTGAGTGGATACCCGGATAAATGCATTGTTAACAGATTATCATGTGGTTTTTGTGTTGTTTTCAAATGACTGTCTATTGTTCTTATTGGTGTAAATCTAAATTGGTGTTTGGATTTGGTAATTTATCCTAAAACTGTCAAACCAATGCATGTATGCTTATGTGCAAAACGAATTCTTAATGAATTTAAAATAATTGCAACGAGTGGATATTGATTATATGAAAATTGGTAAGGAAATTAA
Source organism: Fundulus heteroclitus (assembly GCF_011125445.2). Taxonomy (NCBI): domain Eukaryota; kingdom Metazoa; phylum Chordata; class Actinopteri; order Cyprinodontiformes; family Fundulidae; genus Fundulus; species Fundulus heteroclitus. Next base: position 22,551,173 of record NC_046370.1, read on the forward strand.
TTAAAAATTGCGTTTTCTAACATAAATATGAATGTTACAAGTAAAGCATATAGCAGCAGATCTAGATCATATCTCACTACCTTTCTAACTCCTTAATTTCTTCAAAGTAAAAATGAGGTCATCTGTGCCCAATTGCAAATATGTGTTGTGCACTTAATAAAATTGGTTTGGCCATGGCAAAAACCACAGCTGGAATTAGCCACATGAGCAGATATTTTCTTGAAAAGTTTGTTTTCATCGAAGTGGTGATTTATTTTTTTCTTTAACAGTATTATCCTTTACATAACAATAACACATATCTGTTTTCCAGCACCCACTGATGAGGTGAAGGCCATCAAAGTTCTGGGCTGGATGGAAGGCTCCTACATAAACTCTGGTAGTCTACCAGGTCGACTTCCATCACGAGACTACCAAAACTTGAACAATTCAGGATTTGATGGAATCTTTAAACACATGAGGAGTTGGGCTTGTTAAAAAATAACTTAATATGTAACCGTTTTAGTTCCCAGTATTAACTACTTTGATCAGTAACTGTTGCAGCATGTCCTTCATAGCTCTTAGTGGAGCCCTTTAGGCTAAAAAAAAAAAAAAAGTTAGGAAAAAAAAGGCCAGGTTTGAGATTGTTCTAAATTTCCTGACAGTCTTACATGCAGAAATTGTTTTTCATAGTCCTGTTTTTGGCTTCATCCATTTCATCAGCCAGTTTTTTTAATACAGCCCGTTTTATTGTTAATATATGGATTGTTTACTGGGAAAAACCTGGAGAATTAATGGAGTTCTTTCAGTCTTAATTTCAACAATAAAAGCAATCCTTGTGAAAAAGGTGTATTCACTTTGATTAATATTGGTAAGAATTGGAAATGAAGAGTTTATCAAAGGGTATGTTTATTATGCAATGTGGAAAATAAAGGACTGTTTAATTGTCTCACAATGTTTGCATCCTCAGTTTTAGTAAAAAAAAGGGGTCATGTGCCCCTTTTTTTCAATAACCTCAGCATTTTCAAAAGGTTTATACAGTACCTTACACATTTACTATCACAATCCTAGCAATTCTACATTTTTATTCAGTGAATACACTAACTTAGTTACATTTTCCTGGCTAGATTTTATTACTTGAAAACCTTTTGCAACAATGGTAACCAAAATAAGATTAAACTCGTAAAGTGTTGGTCATACTGGACAGTAGCAACATATATATATATATATATATATATATATATATATATATATATATATATATATATATATATATATATATATATATATATATATCTGAACCGTGTGATTCAGAATGTCCCAGTGCATCCATGGCTGCCCTCAGTGCTACCAGTTGTTCGGGGCTCAACACATTGCCAGTTTCAGGAATAGTGACCCCACAGTGTGGGTCATCCAGCAGTCCACTGTCAATATGAGGCAGGCAGAGTCCCTGCAAGAAAGATGGAGATATATAGAGAATAAAAAAGAGGCCATGATTCTGTTGCTACAACTTACTGAATATAATTTAATTCATGGAGCTAAGGATTGAAAAAAAGACTCCAAAATCCATTAATTATTTTAATAATAAACACATTTCAAAGAAAACAGTTTCAATGCCACCTCTCTGATGTTTTCGATGTTTTGTTGTATTGGAATGATCAGATAAATTAATTTCTGGTTTGAAATGTATGCATTGTGAGAAACTGTATAATAGCACGCACAAAAAAAATCCATCTTACCTCTGTGATTTCTGGTTCTACCACAGCATGCTGGATGCTTCCCATCTCCCATATGTGTCAGATTCCTCTCAGTTCTGAGTGAATGGTCATCTCAGCCACTGCTGATGGTGTGAAAACTTAGTTGTAGTCTTGGGATAAATAAATAGTGACAACAGAAGTTATCCAACATGTTTGACAGCTCAAGCAAACTGTTGTCCTCTCCTGAGTGCAGCACATTGTTGTATATGTTTGTTCCTGTGCACCACACGTCTCTCCAAACACGTTGAATTCTGAAAGGAGAGTTAAATCATGGTTTAAATACGTTATTTTTCAAAAGTCCGTTACACAGCATTTTTAGATCAGAGATAAAACTAAACAGTGCCTTTAACTGAAATCTTACATGATCTATCAGTGAGCTATTACTTTTTCACCGGGAAAGCTTTGAAAGTTACCTGTGGGGTGCTAATGCTGTTAGCTGTGATGTCACGTTTTTCTTCTTTAGCCAAACCGGCGCGTTTCAGTTTCTTTCGGGTGCGCCCCCTGCTGTCGGGAAGTCTGAACAACAACAACAACTCAATGCATCACGTGACTTTTGGCACAAATTTACCGCAGCGGTAGTGGGATTGTTTCGTACTCGAGCAGAGGCTGTTTTGTGCGAGCAGAGACCGTTTTGTGCTCGAGGAAAACTTATAAATGATATTTTGAGTGCAAGGTTGGCGAACAGTTTGCAAAACAATTTTTTTTGTGTGAAACATATCTTTTTGTGTGCAAAACAAGTTTTATTTGTGTGCAAAACTTTTTTTTGTGTGCAACGTTTTGGCAGAAATTTGTCTCCATAAGTGCAGTGCTGTACTTGAGGTAGAGCTTCTTCAGCCTGGGCAGCAGCATGTATTCTGCAAAGCTTTCTCTGGGAGGTGCATCCAAGTAAGTGTCACTTTTTTTATTGTCTGCAGCACTGACCATTGCCTGATGGTCAGTGCTGCAGAAACAAGAAACTCTTCTCATCCATCGTCATGCAAGCAGTTTCTGCCCACCAGGCTGCTTTAGTGACACGTATGCAGGCTGGCCTGGCTCAGTGTATGACTCCAGGGTGCTCCGCCAGAGTCCACTGTACAATCAGTCAGTCTATCCTCCTCCAGGGCATTTTATCCTTGCTGATGGAGGGTACCCATCCCACCAACATCCACCATTATCACTCCCTGCAAGACTACAGTACAAGGTGTGGGAGCCCAGCAGTTCAACAGCCTTTGATCCAGGGCAGGCTTTATTATAGAGCGTGTTTTTGAAATATTGAAGACCAGATTCCAGGCTATCTTCCTGCAAGCGCTGGAGATGCACCACACCTTTGCACCTCATAAAAGGTGTGATGCATTTTATTTAGAAATACACACGCACATATTAAAACACGCACTTAGACCTTCTTTTAAACTATCCTCGAGTCAGAAACGCATGCAGCATCCTCCACAACATCTGCCACGGTGCTGGAGATGTCATGGCCCCGGATGATGACCCAGAGGAGGCTGTGAAAGAGGATGAAGGAGAGGTTGGGACTGAGACAGTCAGCGGTGATCTCAGGCAGGACCAACTTTCAGCCAAGGTTTCTGCCCCCCGGAGGAGGTACAACCAGAACATAACCACTGTATGTAGACAAGTTTAAAATTATGATTCATTTTATTTGGTATAACTGATATTATTCAGGTATTGTGGTATTTTGTGAGCAGTATATTCTAATTTTGCATATTTCTGATTACATCTTGTGATGTGTCAGTTGAGCCAGCTATTTAAACCCATGTGATGGACGATGCCGTGGACAGCGGAAAGAGGCTTCACAAACATCTGGAGAAAAACTGTGCTTCGTTCACCATCCAGAAAAAACTAACCATAGGTCTTAGTGTCAGCACCCCATCCATGTCTCTGACCTTGAGGCAAGTTTAGCCACACCGCCAGAGACGTTCTGTTCAAAACATATCAGGCTTTTGGTTCTGTTAAAGAAGTGCTCAAGAAAATGGTCACTCAGGTTGATCCTGCTGTCTCCACTGTAAATTGTTATATATAGTTTTATTTTATGCTTCAGTTAATGATGTCCTATAATCTTGATTCATTTTTATGCTGTCTTGTTTTTTTATATTATTCTCTCTTTAAAAGCTATTTGAAAATTTAAAGGTAAATTTTGTGTTCATAAGTATGAATAAAAATGTTGATGTATGGTAAATTAATTGTTAATAAAATATTTTGATGACAACAACAATTCCGCAATTTATTAGAAGACCTTACAACCAAAAGAAACTATCTGAACAAAGCTATTAATATTTCTTATACCACTCCATTTTGGTACCAGTCTTTATACGATTGAGAACAGTCTGTCTATTCTCTGTGCCCTCCTCTCCTCTGCTTCTCTCTGTAACCTCTCTTATCAAATCCATCAGCCCCTCATCCCTGTCTCTTTTCCTTTTTTGCCCCCTTCTTCCTGGCTCACTCTCTTCTTTGTTCTCCGTCTGGTTGCCCACTGCTCCACCAGGCCCTGAAGTGTCCTCTGGGAGGGCGGCAATTAGAACAGGAGGTATTGTGGAAAACCTCTGTCTCAACGCATCGTCCATAAGGACAAACTATAGCCAAATTGCAGTAGTGGACTCCCTCACATGACCAGTCTTAAAGTTAGAGGAAATAAAAAAAATTAGAGTTGACTAAACAGAACATGAAATAACACTTCAAGACTCTGTGTGCCATGAAAAGTTCTGATCATTATGTCTCTTTTTTTGTTTTTCTTTAGCTTTTTTGTGACCTTACCCTGCAGGCCCGTCTTCTCCAGAATTGTCCTATACAAGCAAAAGGCACAACAAAAAACCAAAAGAAGTATGTTAATCCCTTGATGAAAATTCAGGAAAGTTAGAAAGATATGGGTTAATGAAACTGGACAGAAACTAGGCTGCATATAATGTTGTTATAGTACCTCTAAGCCATGGTGGTTGAATTTTTGCCCCAGTAAAAAGTTGGTTGTTATCACCCCTGAGCTTGATGAACTTGGCTGTCTGCTCCTTTGACACTAAAAAAAGAAAAAAATACAACAACAATATAACATAAATCATGCTTACTACCAGTGAAAAAAATTATTTTTTTAAACATTTGACTTCATTTGCAGAACATGTTAAAATATGTCTATGGAAATGCCTAATAACAAGCTCAGGACAGCCGCTCAGGACACTGCATGTGACTAAAAATTGTATCACTGGTCAGATCAAGAAAAACTGAAAGGACCAGTTAATTATGTTTAATAGGTTAAACATAACATTAGCTGGTGCTATTGTAACTGGTCCACCCTGATTAAACTGTATCTTTACATTTCATCTTGATTTGCTTCTGTGTCCTTTGTGTACCCCACCCTTTTTGTATGTTTAATGAGTGTAATGTGAGCATTCAGCTTTAATTATCCGTCAAATAACACTGACGGATTGACTTGTTCAGCAATTCCCTGTCACTAACTCTTTTTTCATCAGCAACAGCATTGTTTCTTTTTGTTATTTTTGTCTTGATATTCTCCATATGTCTTCATTAAATATTTCTAATTCCATTGCCGTTGCCATGGTGAATCACGTTATCTTGGTTCAATTGATGAGGGCTTCTTTCATGCTTGTGTTCGACTAAGGGTTGATTGTAAGCTTACTTTAGTCACCTGATTGATTCTGAAATCGAAAAGACTGAGTATGACAAAGTGAGGTAAAACTACTCAGAGTATCAGCTTTCTACTCATGTAGATCTGCCGTTATTTCTGAAATGGGGCTGAGGAGGTGATTAGTTGATCATCAAATCATCTAGTGAGGTAGTAGTTCACCTTGAAAAAAAAAAGTACTTTGGCTGTGAATTGTGTTTCTTTCACTGGGAAGCTCAGAATTGAAAAACATTTTGTAGCTACCTGACGCTCAACACCCTATCACCACCCTCGTAGACTCCGGTTCCGAACAGAACCTCTTAGACCCAGTTTTAGTAGAGAAGTTACGGATTCCGGTCCGTAATTTACCTACACCTGTCTCTGTTACCGCCTTAGATGACAGCCCCTTAGCCACCATCACCCAGCAGACGCTCCCTTTTCAACTTATCACCTCAGGCAATCATCACGAGTCCATATCTTTCTTTGTTTTTCCCACCAGACACTCCCCGGTTGTATTAGGTTATCCCTGGCTAGTAGCTCACAATCCCCAAATAAACTGGAGAGACTCCCGAATTGAGGCCTGGAGCTCCAGTTGTCTGGCTACCTGTCTCCACTCAGGCATTCCTCAGTCTCCGATCAGTTCAGTTTCCCCTAAGGGGACCACCGACCTTTCTAACATACCACCTCAGTATCACGACCTTCAACGTGTGTTTAGCAAGGATCTGGCTCTTTGCCTTCCGCCCCACCGTCCGTATGACTGCTCCATAGATCTTCTTCCCGGGGCTCCTCTGCCGTCTGCTCGTCTTTACAAATTATCTCAGTCCAAACAAAATGCTATGGAGAGCTACATTAATGACTCTTTGAAGGCTGGCTTAATTAGACCTTCTTCCTCACCTCTTGGCGCTGGTTTCTTTTTTGTGGAGAAGAAAGACAAATCTTTGCGGCCTTGCATAGATTACCGAGGCCTTAACCAGATAACTATTGAGAATAAATATTCTCTGCCCCTACTGGCATCGGCTTTTGATACGGTTCGGGGAGCCACCATTTTTACTAAGTTAGATCTTCACAGCGCTTATCACTTGGTCAGGATTAGAGAAGGAGATGAATGGAAAACTGCCTTCAAGACCCCTATTGGCCATTTTGAGTATTTGGTCATGCCATTCGGGCTGACTAATGCTCCTGCCGTTTTTCAGGCACTTATAAACGACATCCTTAGAGATTTTATTAATCAATATGTTTTCGTTTAATTGGATGACATCCTGATTTTCTCCCAAGGCCCCCGGCAGCATCAGCAACACGTTTGCCAAGTCCTTCAGCGTCTCTTGGAGAACCGTCTGTTCGTGAAAGGCGAGAAATGTGAGTTTCATCAGAAGACCATCAGTTTTCTTGGTTTCATTTTTGAGGGTGGACAGGTGAAGACAGATCCCAGTAAGGTCGAGGCAGTGGTCAACTGGCCCACTCCGGAGAACCGTAAACAACTCCAACGCTTCCTTGGATTCACAAACTTCTACCGAGTCTTCATAAAGAACTACAGCGTCATCGCCTCACCTCTCTCACCTCCAACAAGAGGAGTGTCCAATGGTCAACAGATGCCAACCAGGCATTCCGGCAACTCAAGGAAAGGTTTTCTCAAACCCCCATCCTCACTTATCCTGACCCTGCTGCCCAATTCACTCTAGAGGTTGATGCCTCCGATTCTGGAGTTGGGGCAGTCCTTTCACAGATGTCTAACTCTGACCACAAACTCCACCCCTGTGCGTTCTTTTTCAGACGCTACTCTCCTACAGAAATAAATTACGACATGGGGGACCAGGAACTTCTGGCCATAAAACAAGCTCTAGAAGAGTGCCGTCATTGGTTGGAGGGAACTAAACAGCCTATAATCATCTGGACCGACCCCAAGAACTTGGCATACATCCAGTCTGCCAAACGATTAAACTCCTGTCAAAGTCGCTGGTCACTGTTTTTCTCTCGCTTCAACTTTTACATCACCTACCGTCCCGGATCCATGAACACCAAGCCGGATGCTCTGTCCCGTCTGTTTACGACCTCTGAGGAAACCGAAGAACCTGACCCCATCATCCCCGAATCCAGCATTGTAGGATCCATCACATGGGACATCGAAAGACTGATAAAGCGTGCTCAAGAAGGTGAACCAGACCCCGGAGGAGAACCTCCATGTAGAACATTCGTACCCAGCTCCGTATATTCCCAAGTTATTCGCTGGGGTCACTGCTCCAGATTCTCGGGCCATCCTGGTTCGAGCCGAACCATCGCCTTCATTAGAAGGTATTTTTGGTGGCCGTCTCTTAACAAAGACGTGTCAGAGTTTGTATCAGCCTGTGCGACGTGTGCCAAAAACAAGACCTCTAGCAGACCTCCTGCTGGTCTCCTCCAGCCCCTGCCTAGACCCAGCTGCCCCTGGTCCCATGTAGCCCTAGATTTTGTAACCGGTCTTCCTCCGTCCAACCGCAAGACAGTAATCCTCTCTATTATCGACAGGTTCTCTAAGGCTTGCCACCTTGTTGCCCTATCCCAACTCCTGTCAGCCCATCAGACAACCCGGCTACTATTCCACCACGTCTTCAGGCTCCATGGCCTCCACACAGAAATCGTGTCAGATCGGGGTCCACAGTTCATCTCCCGGGTCTGACACGATTTTTGCAACAGTTTGGGCGCTAACAGGGTTTCCCGCAGCGCTCTCTTGGCGAGGCGGCCACCTCGCCAAACTCACGCTTCCGCCTCTGCAACATTAAAAAAAAAAAATGGCAGGAAAAGACACAGGCGCTCCGCTCCGGTCGTCCGCGCAAAGTTTGTTCCCCCCCCCCCCCGCTCTGCAGGTCGTCCGCGCAAAGCTTGTCTGCTTCTCCTCAGCCCCCCCCCCCCCTCCCCCGCTCCGCGAGTCCGACAACTCAACACCTCGCCTAAGCAAATTCCTGGGGGAAACACTACACTAAGGTCTCCTTGTCTTCTGGTTACCATCCCCAATCCGATGGACAGTGTGAGCGGCTCAACCAGGAGCTAGAAAACACCCTCCGCTGTCTCTGCTCACAGAATCCCCGCACATGGAGCCAACAGTTACCCTGGGTGGAGTATTCCCACAACGCTCATGTTTCCTCTGCTACCGGAATCTCTCCATTTGAAGCCTCACTCGGATATCAACCATCTCTCCTTCCCGCTTCTTTCCCTGAAACCATCATCCCGTCAGTCAGAGCACATCTCCTCCGTTGTCGAAAAGTACGGGATCAGACCAGAGCAGCTCTTGAGCGTACCTCCACCCAAAACAAGAACATCGCCGACCGTAAACGTATTCCTGCACCCACTTACACCCCCGGACAAGAAGTATGGCTTTCTGCCAAGGATTTTCCATTAAAGGCCTCCTACCGGAAGATGGCCCCCAGATTCCTCGGCCCGTTCAAGATCGAACGCATCATCAGTCCCACAGCTGTCCGCCTCAGACTCCCTCCACATCTCCGAGTCCACCCAACATTTCACGTGTCCCAGATCAAACCCGTCATCTCCAGTCAGTTAAGCCCACCTGCCAGACCCCCTCCAGTCAGTCACAACACAGAGAAGGAACCAGGACTTGCACCGACAACCCGGACGTATGCACAGCGCCTCTCCTCTTCACCAAACCCAAGCTACCGCCTAAGTGAGTTCCCGACCAAGTCTCATCTTCACGATACCCAAGCTCAAGCTGTTCACCACCCCCTGCATCTTTCCGGCAGAACCCGCGAGACCTTCAACCCGCAGAAAGAACCATCCTTCTCCAACCATACTATAAACTTTTTAAAATCTACCTTTTCGTCAGTCATTGCGTTGTTCAGAGTCACATTTACATAAACATGACACAAAATCAACTATTGCTTTCATAAATACATGTCTTACCAAAGTCTAATAGCAACCACATCAAAAAATTAAAGTGTTTTCATATCTTAGAATGAGTATTCTATTCATTGATAAATACATAGGTGGCGGTGCACCCAATGGAAGACAACATGTTGCGTCGCCATTTTTGATTACGGTAGCCGAAAGGGGACAATCTTGTTAGCCTTATGCATTTTACCTATAGTATAAAACAAGCAAAGACAACTGTAGATCATTATACTTGCTGTTTTCTGTTGAAATGGAGAACATCCATACTCTGCCTAGCAAGAGGGAAGAGAAAGTAACCAAGAACAGAAAAAAACGTTATAACTGGGAAAAATCGAGGGAGACAACATGGGCATAGCTATCACCACGTGGAGACAGTTCATGCAGGTCAGGAAAAAGAGTTCAGGCAATGTCCGTAGCTGTTTGCTATTACCAGTGGCTTGATACCAGATACACAGAGGACATACTTGTTGACATTGTCACATTTATGACACTCCGTGGCTTCTGTAGTAGTTATTACTTGCTTAACGGTGAGGTTGTTTGTAAATCATTTAGCGCATGACTAGATGGGTGTAAATCCTATACACTGGGGCTTTAAAATCATTTGTCTCACAGATGGAACTTGACATGATTGTTCATGTTTTTATTTTATCCCATTTAGACTGTTGTAACAGTCTTTTTACTTGATTGAGTAAAACCTCCTTGGCTTGCTTTCAGTCTGTATAGAATGCTTTATCAAGACTGTCAACGGAAACTAAGAGAAGGGCACACATAACTCCTGTTATTGCCTCAATACACTGGCTTCCTGTGCACTTGAAGGTTAATCAATTCAACCAGTGGACTGATTGCTATAAAGAAGAACAGATGTGTTTGCAATCAACATCTTCTTATGATAGCAATAGTACTTCCAATGAAAGGCACTCAGCCTCATTGCTTTTGAAGAAAAACATAAACTCCACCATAAAGTCCTTTGTGGTACCAACAGTGAAGCATTCTTATACAATCCATATATTGGGTCACTTCACATCCAAGCAAGAGGGCTTACTCACCCTTCTGCCCAAAAACATGACCATTAATAAATAATAACACAATACTGCCATTATACTTTAAAATTTAGTGATGGTGTTATGGTCACTGACCTCTAGGGTTTCTCCTCAAGAGAGAGCTTGTTCTCCTCTGTTTCATTTCTGCCCTTACGTACACAGCTGAGATGAGTTGCACAGCTTGTCAAACCCAGCATAAAGAATGCCATTCTTAATTGGCAGTTCCCCTTTTGCCTGGGCCTTGATCTGAAGTGATCTTGTGTGGAAGTGTTGCAGTGGTGTAGAGATGTGTCAGTTGGTTTGTTTTCTATGTGAGTTTGTCTATACATCTAAAAAGCAATAGTGTTTCATTGAGAGTTGAAGCTGGTAGGGGTTTTCTGTTATTTTTGTTCAAACAGCCTTTGTATCGTTTTATTTTCTTGTAAACAGAACTGACTTTTTTATAGTTAGAAGGGTGTATTGTTTGTTGTTTTGGCCTCAGAGGCCTTGAAGCATAAAACTTCTCTATGCTGTCTTTTCAATTCCTGCAATTATTTGGTTTTCCTTAAGTACTTACATTGACTATTCAGTGGTTTACAGTCTTATTGTGTTGTACCCTATGCCACCCTGTTTAGGGAGTTGTAACAGATGGTCTGTACATTTTCAAGTTTGATAGAAATTGTGCCACAAAGCAACCAATTGAAACATAGTGTATCACAGATTAGTGCATAGGAAGTTTGTACAGGCAGCAAGAACACTCCCCAGAGCTCAACCCCATTAAAAACCTGGGACACACGTCTGTTTTGATTAATTTGATCGCATCTCGACAGCTATAAATACGTGAATGGTCACACTTGGGACACAGAGGGTACAGTCTCCCCCACACAACATTCAGAGGTGTTGTTTGAGGCTTTTCTTTGCATTAGCTCAGTAGTAATGGATCAATGAATGGAATTTGCCTTGAGAAATACTGAAGAACTATCCACTAACCTGAAGTGGGTCCCATTAAGGAGCAGAGTTGTCTTGACAGCTCCCAGTTAAAAAACAACAACAACAATTAAACCTTTGTAAACAGCTTTCTAACAATCACAATGTTAATTCTAAATGGTAATGGGCCTGAAATCGGGTGTCAAACTTCAGATGGCTTCTTTGTGGATGAATACACTCTTCAATATGTGGTGCCAATTCTGCCAGTTCACCATACTGTGGCAGACACAAGATGGATTTTAATGTCAGATGTGAATGGTCACTGTTAGATTTATTTTACTTATCTGAGTCAGACAGGTACCCATCCCTAGTACCCTGTCACATTTGAACCGATACAATACTGATACCCAGTACCTGGGAATCGATACTGGTACTTAACGGTACCTATTTGCGTTACTTTTTTGTGTATTATGTTTTATGTAGTGTATTTTGTGTTTATGTAGTATTTCTTTCTCAATGTATAAACTTGTATGGATCTATAAAAGAACCTTATTAAATGATTCATGAATATTATATTTTTTAATAGTGCAACATTTTCAGAGAAGAAGAAAAAATATCAAAAACATACAATTTTAGCCCACTTTGTAAATCAGAACGGGAAACGTTTGCAGTGGGGGAACAGAGAAGCTATCCTCTCTTCACCCTGACTACAGGCGAGTTTCAGAACAAAGTAGGAAGATGCTCACATCAGCACTTGTCGCTCTCGACTATTACTTTCACAGGAAGTCACCAATAACACAGAAGAAAGAAATTAATAGCGTTTACATTTTGTGAATGTTAAAGTGTTAGAATACATAATTTGAACACTTCTTTAAAGATTAGGAAGGAGGGTTTGTGACTGGAGAATTTAGATTTATGTATGTGAAATTTTGCGAGTGATAAAATTATGTTGGATGACATAGAATTTGTCTTTCTTAGTAGGGTAACTGAAGAATCCAAACAATACATCCACATAGGTAAGGGAAAAGTTGTCAAGAATGTGTTGGGAAATAAGTATGTGTTTTAAAGCAATGCTTAGTTTGAAATTTTGATTTAACCTGTGAAGATTTCACCTGTAGCACTTTGAGATTTTTCTTAAATGTAAAGCGCATTATAAATAAAATTTATTATTATTATTATTATTATTATTATTATTATTATTATTATTATTATTATTATTATTATTATTATTATTATTATTTATGCATTCTATCAGCCTGTTGCTTTGTTGGACAAGCGGCTACTGACGTCATTACGCTCTTGTGCGTCCAATGCTGTGTTGCATGGAAAATTGTCCACTCTTCCTCTCTCTCAATGTCACAGTTGTGCGTTTAGGAACCAAAACATGGTACCGTTTGTTTTTACGTGAATTGGCATCCGGAAGTACTGACTGGATTTGATCAGGGCCTATAAAAGTACTGAATTCGGTACACATCCCTAAAGGGTACATATTATTGCATCCTCTTAACAGGGCAATATTTGTCTTCGGGTTATCTTGGGTTCAAATCTTGGCCTGGGTCTTTGTCCACAGAGTTTGAATGTTCTAGAAATGTGGCTGTGGGTGCTATGCAGGTACCTCAACTTATACATGCTGTATATATATATATATATATATATATATATATATATATATATATATATATATATATATATATATATATAAACGGTTGGTACATTTCCATGCAAGCATCTTCTCTGATCAAAGTTCACTACAACAGAATTTAACTTCTTTCTGACACATACAATATGGCGGTGACGTTGACGTACAAACCCGCGCCCAACGAGGCGTCTATGTATATGATGTCTATGGGCAGGAGGATATGGATGCAACTTCTCAGTCTGCCTTTGTTTGACCGATGCTGCCTATTTTCTGCCGCTCACTGGACCGGAGTGGTACTGCAGTTTTCCTCACAACTTCACCACATCATTAACCTGTTTTGCATAAATAGCGGTTAGCAAACGGAAACCCAAAAAGCCCCAGACTTTGGTTTACTTTGGTCCCATACTTTGGTTTCCCAAAGTATGGGACTTGCAATGGAAAAGGGGCTATGCTTATACCAGGTCTGATTGCACTGCTGTCACGTATTCTCTCATATGTTGCAGGCATATAATGAACATGAAAAGCACAGCTTTTCACCACTGCTTTAATCTCATTACAATAATCTTACCTTGCTTTCTAACACAATTAACACAGGGCTGGCAGATATTAATCCTGTCCCACCCACCCTGGTTCTATGGCCTATAATTACAAGACTTTGATCCATCATGACTACATGATTGTTGAGCTTTAAAAATCACATGAGACATGGAGGATGAGAGAGAAAAGTAACCTTATTACAAAGAACTGTGACAAACATTGTTACATAATTGCTGGGTAACCACTTTAAGAATTTAGGTTCTTTAAATCTTTTAGCTAATCAAAAGTTTTTTTTTTTTTTTCTTTTAACTTTCTTTGAAATCAAATGTTAAAATTAACATGCCTGTAAATAATTTTGAAAAGCCAAAAGTTTCCATGAGATCGGACAAGAATTGTATTTGAAGGAGATCTTGGAAAACAATTTTGGCTCATGTGGTGACATTCAATGCATTTGTTTGAACTATTTTCATAAAACTCTCTTGATTCCCAGAAGGTTATATTGTTCTGAACACTGGGTGAAACAAAGCCATTATCACAAAAGCATTATAACAACCCAGATTGCAGTTTGAAACAGCACTCAGGTAAAAAGGCCACAACTGTTGGAGACATTTCATTTGGTCTGATGAAACCAAAACTGAATTGTACCGCCATAATTACTATTGTTTTATTTGGAGCAAAAAGGGGAAGCTTGCAAGCTTGTGAACACTATCCCACCTTTAAAGTACAGATGTGGTAGTCAAGTTGTGTAGGACGAGAGACTGATGCACTTCACAAAATACAGTCATAGTCAATAGATTGGAATATGTGTTCTGATAAGGTTTTTTGGTCATATTAAAAGTACCTTTTGTAGATAACCTTTACACAGGTATTTAGAATACTTTTCAATACCCCCATATTTCTGTATGACAAATGGACACAAAATTGTCTTTCCTAAGCATTCTTTCATATTTTTTATTTTATTTTTTTTTACTGTAGATCAAAAGCCCGTGATCTCAGTCATATGTATGGTAAAATTATTGAGCAGAGTGAAAATTAAACTGCATTTTTTAGTAATCATCACATAATATAATAAAATCTATGAACACAACAAAGTCTGGCTGGTTCAATGGAGATGGTCACAAAGGAAGACAGTTGTCCTGAACCAGTCTTTTCATTACAGAGAAAATGAAATATCAAAATAAAAGGCACATAAAGCCGAAAAAGGTAGTATCATGTAGCACAGCCAGCATTTTCAAGTGTAACACTCTGGTTGAAAACAGTAAGTAACCCTTCTCTTTCTTGTTTGAAAAGAATAGAATACACTGGAAATACCTTTATGTGGCAATGGCAAAGACACCAAACTTACACACAAGATGAATTAACATGAAAAAAGCTAAATTTCAACTTGAGCTGTACAGCAGAAGAGAAGGACTTAACATATGGGGGGAAATACTATGTACTTACTGATGGAAAGTTAAGCATATTTAGATAAATGTGAAATTTCAAAATGAAAAAAGAAGAAAAACAGCAGTCAATTACAGAATAATGTACAAAACTGTGCAATTTGCATCAATGTACAAACACTCACTGGGAAGCTGAAAAGTGTGCAATAGACAGTAGCATATGAGAGACTGTGTAATAATTCTTAATCAGAGCAAGAACCTGTGCAACCAGTAGCATGCTTGTAAACTCTTCTTCAGTTTGTTGGGAGTAGCAGAGATTATAAAGTCTTAAGGTGCGTTCACATCTAACGTGAAAGGAGCGGCAATGTAGCCACTTTTGCTTGCTGTCGCTTGCCTGACATTATTTCCGGCCGTTCATACAGCAGGCGACAGCAATTGCACAGCAGGCGACAAGCCAGAAATACATTAGTAATGGCATTATCTAGTGACGCTTTCACTTAACTGTGAACCTACTCAGGCCTCCTCACCCCCGTTTCTCCAGGCTCTGTCCTTTCTGGACTTATCTCACTACTACTTACTTCTACTTTTTATTAATAGGCACCTTTCTTGACACTCAAGGTCACCTTACATCAAACAAAAAAACAGACATATTATTAAAAATATAATTCAAAATACAGTTAAAAATTAGAGAATCCAGTTGAGATCAGAGGGAGTATGTTGGTTTAAACAACTGAGTTTTGAGTTTGGATTTGAAACGTGGTAATGAGTTTGTGTTACAGAGGTCAAGTTGAAGTGAGTTCCAGTAAAATTAATAGGTTTAGTAATACAACTCAAGCCGACCACAGACTGCTATTATCACCTTTTATTCCATCCCCCCCTCCTTTCTTTATTTTGAAATAACATTGGATCCCCTTTAGACTTTCTGTGCCATGTGGGGCTCATCTCATTTTTAGAATTTAAAGCATTTTGCGCCATCATCTGCCACAAATACACTTAACCTGTATTTTTGATGGACAATGGAGGAGGGATCTCTGTCATGCCGCAGTGCCATGGAGAAATACCCCATCGTCTTGAATGGCTTTTATCTGTGATGGAATGGAGAACACAGGGATGAAGGAGTCTGTGTGAATGAAGGGAAAAGCTACTGTTGAAGTGCGATTGTTGCAACAGATTCCAACAACCCGCTCAACACAAAATCCAGCTATAAAATAGAGATTATATATAAAAGTTTTAAAACTGATAAAAGCAATATTAGACCTGAGGGAGGGAAGAAATAAATGACAAAACCAGATTTTTTTTATCAGTGCATAAAGGATTATAATTTTACCTGTATCAGGAGAAACATATTCCTTTCAACTCTGTACATTTGGAATACTTACTCACTTTATAGAAGTTGTCTGTATATGCAATAGAATAAGTCAAGGCAGATAACAGGACTGTGCCCCAGATTCAGTTTCTCATGGGAAAAGCTGGTCCAGACTATTATGCATATTAGAACACTACCAGGGCATCTTTGTGTTGATAAATCCACTTATTAAAAGAAAGAGGAGAGATGGATGTGGCTTTTCTTCACCTCTATCTTTCGAAAGCCATGACTACAAAAGTAACTTTAGATAGTTCTTTCTCCTTGAAAGTAGGTTATTTTCAGTCAGTATGTAATAAGGATCTTTTCAATGGACAGTATAAAATCTGTAAATTGGCAGAGCATTTCAGATGGCTAAAAGTAAATCAGTATGATACTTTCAAGTTTTGTTCAGTGTTTGGCCAGATCTTTGTAATTCTAGCAAGACCAAGAGTTAACGATGGTCTTGCTAATTAATGGTCTTATTCTATATTGCTTTAACTAAAAATAAAAGAAAGTTATTTTCTAAAAGAAAATAAATACATGGTCCTTTTCATTTCCAGGAGCCGGTACCTGTGGAAAAGAACCTAGGAAAGGTCACCGTCTGAACTTAAGGTAGGTAAAGACAAAGAAGGAAGGTACGCCTGAATACCATGCATTAGAGCAAAACAATCTGGCATCTACCCCAAGCCGGCTTCACACTAACTACGTTCCTTGTGTGCTCCCAAAATGTGACATGCAACAATCCAAACTGGATCCTCTAATGCATCAAGACAGCACCGCCCCTCCCTCCCTTATGCTGAAATAATACCGGTTCCGATTTACACTTCCTGCATCTGACTTCCTGTTCGGCTCATCTGGTTCTTAGATCTCTCTGCCAGGCTTTATGACGTTGTTAGCAGAAATTTTTAGTAGACAGATTTTGAGAATAGAGCAGCAAGAGCAAAGGTGGTGGATTGGCGGTGCTGGTAAACAACAGATGGTGTCATCCAGGACATGTTGCTGTGAAGCTTTGTGTCTGCAGCCCAGATATTGAAGTGTTAGCAGTGAGTTTCTGTACATATAAGTCAGAGTTCCCCTGTGTTATTTTGGCAACAGCCTACATTCCCCCAACTGCTGTTGCCGACACTGCTGATGTCATTAGCTCAGTTGTAGATAAGCTACAGACACCCCAATAAGTTTGTGGGAATATTGGGTCATTTTAATTATCAAATTTCAAAATTTTCACAGTTTGTCACCTCCTCTACTAGAGAAAACAATACTCTGGACTTGTTTTATACAAATGAGAAGGACTCATACATCTCTAAAGCCAGACCCCTTCTTGGCAAATCAGATTACGATCTGTTTTTTTTTTCTCTCCTTGGAATATAAACCTATTTTTCAGCAGCAAGATGCAGTAAAGAGAACTGTGAGGGTTGTTTTGGGGCAACAATCTGGGATGCATTGTTTCAGCAACATGGAGAGGACATCAATGCCATGAGTAAGTGTGAGTGACTATATAAAAGGATTGTGGTTAGCACAGTCCCCACCAGAACAGTGAGATGCTTCCCCAACAACAAACCAGGATTTCCAGTGACCTGAATTAACTGTTAAATGAGACAAAAGAGCCTTCAGAAAGGTGGGCAGGGAATTTTTGAGGAGTATACAGAAGCAACTAAAAGTCAAAAAAAACAAAACAGCAAGGAGGTATACAGGAAGAAGGCAGAGAGCAAGCTCTAGCAGAACAATATCTGAGCTATGTGGTCAGGGATGAAGATCACTGGCTTTAAGCAAAAGAAGGATTGGATAGATGGAAGTCTAGAAAGAGCCGATGTGCTGAACACATTCTTAAACATTTTCAGTTCAAAAACAAGCTAAGCATCATCATCTCCTACCCACAACCAAATAGACACCACATCCTCCTTTGATACTAAGTTTATATGTCACACCTCAAATGTTACATCTTCCTCCTCCTCATCCATAGAAACTTCTTCTGTTTCTGTGTATTTATTCTCAGACAAATCAGAAGACGCTGCGGTCCCATTGCACCCCCCTTCCACATTTCTGTCTCTAGAAGTCAGGTGAAAAGGAAGCTGGAGAGACTAAACTGTCCAGATGGTGTCTGCCCCAGAGTTCTAAAGGTCTGTGCAGAGCATCTTATTCTCAAAACAAAAAAGCAATGTTTGTTCATTTCTGTTTCTTTTTTTATCTGGCAAAAATGAATAAGATGGAAAACTGATAGAATAACAAAAAATATATAGATAACAAGGTGATTAATCAGGCTCAGTTTCTAAACAAGCCAAACTCTTAAGGATTTCATTTAAGTTTTGCAAATCTATAATCCTGCATAAGGTCTGTATCATTTTTATTAACACCTATTCCAACAGGTAAATTCCATAAGGTATGGTGTAATAGCAGGGCACCCAAACTCCAAACCTTGGGGGTTATTGTCCTGCAACTTGTAGATGCATTTCTGCTTCAACACGCCTGAATCAAATAAGGACTGCAAGCTGAACAGAAATCAGTCATGGAGTCAATTTTGTGAATTAGATTGGGTGTGTTGGACAAGTAAGGCTTCTAAAAGATGCAAGACACTGTGCCCGGAGGGATGGAGTTAGAGACCCCTTTGTTATCACTGATAACCTCTCATTTCTCTGGCAAATGGTGCAAACAACTGATTGTCAGCACAGGCTTAAAGGCAAGATTAAGGATTTTTCTTTTTCTTTAGGTCAGCCTGCTTGTCCATTAGCGTTGCATGTTTAATTGAAGGGTTTGATTTAAGTTACTATGGTTTCCTCGATACAGTTTTGTGAACATCACTGCACACTATGTGTGCTGGCGCAGCTTTTCCTTTGAATTACAGTTGAGTTTTTGATGGCTTGAACTTGAAAATTAAAAAAAAAGATAATATTTCTCCTATTTTAGCTTTTTGTCTTTGAAACCCTCTGAAATTCTGAACACAAATTAAAATTTAAATTTTCTCGTTTGCTTTAACTATCAAACTTCATCATATTTCAGAGCTCTGATGGTTCCATGTGTTCCTAACAGAGCACTTAGTTCTTGGACTGCAGGTTTTGTTGTGCTTTTTAGTTTGGAAACATAAAACAGGTGGCATATCTTACAAGGCTTGTCTCCTGTGGAACCCACTCCCAGTTTTAGTCTATGAGGCAGGCAGCCCATTTACGCTTAAGACTAAGATTAAAACTTTCTTTTTTATTAAAGCTTATAGTTGAAAGGCTTATATTACCCCAAGCTATAGGTATGCTGCTGTGGACTTAGGCTGTATGAGCAAATATCGACCACTTCTACTCACTCTGCTACTTTCTTCTACTACTCTCCAGTTAAGCATTATCTGCAGCTATTGCTACTGTCTCCAAAGCAATTCAAGGACCTATTGCAGTGTGTTACCCTTGTTGTCCTGCATATATTTTACCACTGGCTCAGAGCTTATCTGCTCAGCTGTGTTTTTCTCCAAAATGAAGACATTAAAAGAGCTACTGCTTACATTAAGACTTTACAATTTCTTAAACATAGAAAATACTCTTGGACTATTGTTTTGGTGTTTTTGTATGTCAAAAAAGTCAGTTGAATAATTAGACTGACCTGTGTTCTACTGGAGATTGTTACCTGTTAAAAGAGAGTTTTCTTTTCATCTGTTACACCATGCAGACTATGCTCAGTGTGAGGGATTGTTAAATGTTCAGGGCATCTGTGTTTGTTGCGTCTCCATATTCTGAAACCCACAGTCAGTCTGTATTTTCAGGGAAATGACACATAAATGGTCATGGTAGATAGCTGATAACACTGAGCAACATTCTGCTGTTAAGAGAGTTTTCCTTTCTGCTGTCATTATGTATGCCCCAAATGAAGGATTGATGTAATCAACTGTCCATTGTCACTACATGCTCTTTCAGGAGGATTATATTCTGTTCCTATGGTTGTGATAAATATTCTCTGTTTAGTTTGTGGTTGAATAGTTATATGTTTTTTTATGTTAAAACATCCCCATCTATTTGCCACACGACGTATCATTGTTGAGGTAGTTTCAGTTTGTCATTATGCACTTGGATGAAAACAATGAAACATGCTGGCCAGGTTGCTAGTTGTGTGCGCTAGATACAGGCCAAACCTTAAGTATCTTTTACAACTAAATACATTTGCCATTGCAGCTCTAAAACTTTGGAACAAATTGCCACTGCACATTAGACAGGCCTGTTTTCTGTCTGATTTTAAGTATTTTCGTAAAACCCACCTCTTCTCCTTAGCTTTTGATACCACTACAGACTGTTAAGTTTTTTGTGTATACCTGCATATTTTTCGCGCGTGCAGGCAGTGCCTTTTATTTTTTATTATATTTTACTTTACTGGTTTCATCTATCTATGGTCTACTTCAACTTTTATTGTGTTAAATATTTAGTGTGTTTTATTTTGTTGTACAGCACTTTGGAAACATTGTGTTTGTTAAAATTGTGCTATATAAATAAAGTGGTTTGGATTGGTGTTCACTGAAGCGGAAGCTAAAGCTGCTGAGACTCAGATGTGACTGCAGAGTTAAATTATGTGAGTAAAGGTCCTTATTAATACTGTGATAACAGTAATAGCAATGCTCTTCTTACCCTGCACAGTTTTAAGTACAAACAACATTATAAATAGATTGATTGATTGGTTCTTACCCTGATGCTGTGTCCCTGTTTCCATTTATGAATGAGAATTGTTATTGTCCTATATGTTGTTATATGAGGCTCTTAGATTTGCTGTAGATCTGTTTATCAAATGAATAATGGTTGGTCTTTGATCACACCGTGCAGCCGCATTACTGCGAAGCATTGCAGAGAGGTCAGGCTCAATTAGGCATTATGTAGTAGTGATTTAGTTGTCTAGCTTTCTGATAGTTCTGAGATACTGTCACTCTATATCTGCTCATTGCGCGCACTGCTGGGGCTCTATTTAGGCTCAAAAAGGACTATCATAACACTATCAGGATGGAGACTAGGTGTATATAACCTTTTTTTATCATGATTAAATGGTTTTTGGTATTTTTATAAGCATATAATGTGGCCATGTACCATTAATTAAAGATTAAACCAAAACTATTCTGTTTAGTATATATGTGCTTTTATTATTGAGTCTGATTCACTGGTTCTATTTTGTTTTGTTTTAAATCCTACTATCACCTTGGGTTAGCCTAACCAACTATAAGGTATCCACGTGAAGAAAACCTGATACACCAGATGATTTGTTACCCAGATCCATCTGGGGATTCTAATATTTATTGGATTCTTAGTTTCAAAAAGGGATATCAGCAATATCTTTCCAGCATTTCAGTTATTTTTCCATCCTGTATACAGCTTTCTGTCACACAGGCAACATAATTCAACTGTAGCACCTTTCATGATCTGTTCATGGCATGCATACAAACTATATCTTATGTATCAAAAGGTTAGGGTTAGTATGTATGTCTGTGCCATCTTATAAGGTCACAGATCCTAAACTCAAAACATCCATGTAGATCTAGATTTTACATTCTTAAGTAACTGTAGTATCATTGACAGTTTCACCAGGTTTAGTGGGGACACACACACACACACACACACACACTATATATATATATATATATATATATATATATATATATATATATATATATATATATATATATATATACAACTGTTGTATGGTGTGCTATCTCTGCTGCTATTATCTGTTTGAGTGGCATCAGAAGAAGACTTGAAGACTTGAGATGATTTTAAATGGAAGTATTCTTCATAAATGAAGAACATTACAGGCAACCCTGAGCATCATCTTTGTCAGATCTACATCCAACAATAGTGTCTTCAGTGAGAAGCTTCTCCAGATCCACTGTAAGACAGACCGCTATGGGAGATCCTTCCTGCATGTAGTCATCCACAGCTCAATAAAGAAACTCCAATAGAACTATACCAACATTTAATTTCCCTTTGGGTTTGAGATGTAAATACACATCACAGTGATAATCTTATTTTCACACAATAAGTGGTTAAAATTTTTCATTAATTAAAAATGTTGAGCACAAATGTATCGGTTGTAACAGCTGTGGAGTTGACTGCACTTTCACAAAAGTTTTCACAAAGATTGTAAGATGAGGCTATTTCCTGGTTTGAAGTTACCATTAAAGTATAATACTGCTTCTAAAGTTATACCTCCATCTGCTTTACACATTAGGATCTAACTTTGTACATTTATCATAAGTGTAACTGACATTCACAAGCCTATGCCACATGCACAGATTCTACTCCAGACTCCCAATGGTAGTTGGGAAGCAATCACATAGATACCAAATCAGAGCCAATACCACTATGTTTATATATGAGTGTTAAGTTAGATGTAAAGCTCTCCTGACAAGAATGAAGTAGATCCAGGCCTAGTATGGGTAGATGATGATTTTGGGATATATCTGCTTGCACAGTCCTAAAAAAAACTACATATAATACACAGTGGTCCAACTAAAACCTCACAAAACAAAACTGATGGAGCAGTTTAGTTTTTATTGTTTCATGTAAGTACAGTTCCTACCTTATTCATTTCTTATTAGGAAAATATACCACTAGAGGGACAAATCATAAGCAATGTTATTTTTTACAAATATAGAAAGTTCAAATATTGTATAAATCAATTTAGATTTTGCTTTTTCAAATAAAATTGAACTTAGAAGACTGGGAACCTATTTTCTTATACCATTGAGGTTGGGTGACCAGGCAAATTATGGTCCTCTAAAGGGGGACAGAGCCTAAAACCACAGCTTCAGTAGATAATTTTGAATTGCCCAGTTAAACCAGTGGTGAGTCTCAGCAGGCTGTACACCAAAGGAGATTTCGACCAACATAACATTTTTCTTCCACTTATTTTTTTCATCACATCACAACTTCAAATGAACAGGAATCTAAAAATTAACTTGTATATAAATCTCCTTTTCTGACAATAATATAAGCCAAAGTCATTTTGACTTGTATATGCATTGTATGTCAGTTGGCCAAAAGATAATGGAAAATATGGAAAAGGACATTGCAAAATGACATGATTTACTAGCACAAATTAATATCCACAGAAACCTTATTTATTTGTTTGCATGTTTATCCCCCACAAATTAAGTCAAAACATTGTGCTGCCACAATTTCAGTGAACACTAAACAACCATGAGCATCCATGAACCAACTGGTTTCTGTCACAAATTACATCAAAGCAGCACCACTTTGCTTTTCAGTGTCAGGATGCTCAACTTTATAACCGACACAACATATTTTTTAAAAAAAACAACAAAAGCTCATATATTTTAAGGCACATGAGCAGCAAACACACATATAATACAGTTTGATTCACCACTCAAACTAATTTTTAGTACTTTTCTGACTGTTTTTATTCAACTTAATATTTTTACAATGTAGACTCTTTGCAGTCCTCTTCCCAAATAGAGGAGGTCACTGCTGACTAAATAATACATCTCATAAACAGGAGAACAACAACAAAATTATTTCATTAATTCATTGGATAGTTCAAATAAAATCATTTAAAGGAACTGAATGAAATTTAATCTAGATTTAATCTAAAAATTGCATCTAAGCTTGGGTGCTCTTCAAGCATTCATTTCGATCTCTATGTGTATCAAACAGTTAATCTCGACAACCCTAATGGAAGTGTATTTAAAAAAGAGTTCTTGACTGCCAGGAAACTATTATTCACTTTTTACCTTTCCTTTGATATGTACTTTAAAGCATTCTTACCATTTTTCTCAGGAGAAATACAACAGGGCATCTTTCAAGCAGCTATGGTGTGATGCACATTCTGACATTATGAAATGGATAAAACATTTTCTCAATCCTCAGATTACACTCGAGGGTATTCTTATTCTGAAGGTGGCAGTAAAAAAGCTGTTGCAATAACGGTACAATTAGCTGGCTAATTTTAGTTACGGCTTTCTCATTATCCATTAAGAGCTGCGTGGTTCTAACGATTACCAGAGGCGGACAAACTTAACATTGTACATGCCACAATTGGAGGAGCTTCAGTGTAAACATAGGTTTTGGAGATTCTTCTCTGTAATTAATGACAGCTGCAGTAATTATAAAACATAACACAATAAACTGCAAGGTTGAAGTGACAAATTGATTTGTTAATAGGATAAAGTCCCTAAATATGGTGTATTTCTTCCTGCCTGGGAGTCCATTTCTGTAACGTTGAGGCAGTTGTAATCTGATAATCATCTCTCTCTGCTTCAGGCTCTTTGCCTCCTCAGTGGCATGCACAAATTTAGCGTTGACTTTAATTGAATATTGATTTGTTTGTCTCACTTTCCCCCTCTTTTCTCCATCTTACTGCCTGCTTTTAAAGTGTGATTAATCACATTAAACATATATGTCTCCATCAACTCATGACATGACAATAAATCATGTATTGGCATGATGGAACAAACTGACTAAAGGTCTGATGAGGTAACTGCTATATCTTTCATATGTCCGTGTGTTTTCAGTGAACAAGTTAGTAGGAGAAAATATATATCTATACCTTATTTTCTCTACTTGCCTACCTTGACTGAGTTTGCGTGTTTTACATCTAATTTCATGTTGCGTGTTTACTTTAATACTATTATCCCTAATAAGACTCTGAGTGACTGACTAAACTTAACTAGTGATTGAATTAAGCAGCATTTTTATTTTCTACCAGTGTTTCTTGTATTTCATTAATTATTAGTTCAATAAACAGGATGAAAAGGTTGGAATTACAGTTAGAACCAAAAAATAACACATTGTTTGTTTCTTGGACAAAATTATAATGTTCAGAATATAAATGTAAGCAGTATGGGAGGTTCTTGAAATCAAGAAGCCCTGCGTTGTGCATCAGTATTACTGTAACAAAATACCACATTTTTTGTGTCTGTTGCTTTGAGGTCAGCTATTGCAGTTGGCTGATGTATTTTATGTTATGGAAGTGTATTGTACACACATTGGCCTTTTTAAAAGGTACACCTGTACCATTAATAGGTCATGCCAAAAACATAATGCACCCTTGATTCGCTGAAGACTTGGAAAATGTGTGAGAATGGAAAAGAAAGGGGATTTAAGTTACCATACTTGAATTTTGTTTGTGTTAGATGGGCTGGTGTGAGTATTTGGGAAACTGCTGATCTGTAGTGATGTTACGTTATGTGCCGAGGCTTCGAGGCGTGTGTCGAGTAATGGAGGGGGCGTTTCCGTGAAGCGCGTATCGAGGCTTGCTTCATTTGGGGGAGGAGCCGAAAACGATGACGGCCGAAGCCTCGCTGGCCGGCTGTACCACGTGACTGCTCCGGGAAGTGATTCAGATTGTTGCGCGGGGTTTGACGGCTTTAAAAACTCCACAAGCTCCATTCAAAATGTGGGTTGTTGTAGGAGAGTTGCGGTCAGTTGAGAGAGTGGATAGAGTTTGGATAGTTTGGATAGCAGAGTTTGGATAGTGGTTATTTAGTTTGAGAAAGTTAGTTTGGTGTTTGGAGAGTTTAGGAAAGAGATACATAGGAGATTTAGGAGTGCGAGGACAGGATAGGAGTAGGATGGAGCAAGCGAGAAAGAGGAGGATGTCCCCTATGTGGGAACATTTTGATTTGATAAGCCCTAACAAGGTAAGGTGAACTGAACATTTGCAGATGCATTAGGTTTGCTTATGAGGAACTGTATTTTTCACTGTTTCTTATTTTGTGTAAAGGTGAGGTGTTTATTGTGCTCCAAGGAGTTGGGGTACAATAATAACACCTCATCCATGCTAAGGCACTACCGTGCCTTGCATGAGAATAGGGATGAAACTGGAGCTTCACCCAGCCAAGGTATTTCATTACTATATTAAAAACACACTTTCACAATTTTTGCATGCTGATGTTTGCTTGTTGTGCAAATGAAGATAGGTAACAGACACTGTATTTATTCCCTTTTAACCAGCCACCAGAAAAGCAGAGCTGGATGAAGCTCTAGTCTCCATGATAGTGAAGGATACCCAGCCTTTCACTATTGTGGATGACGTTGGATTCAAGACATTTGTGTCTAAGCTGGATCCCAATTATGTTCTCCCTACAAGGCAGGTATGTATGGGTCCATACATGAAACGAATTACTACATTATTGTGTCACAATTCTGCAATATATATATATATAAATGTATGTATGTATGTATGTATGTATGTATGTATGTATGTATGTATGTATGTATGTATGTATGTGTGTATTATATATATATATATATATATATATATATATATATATATATATATATATATATATATATATATATATATATATAATCTCTTCCTTTAGGCTCTGAAGGCCATGGTGGAGGCCAAATATGAGTCTGCTAAGGAGCACGCTAAGGCTAAAGTAGAGAAGGTGGCTGCTGTTAGCCTTACATCAGATATGTGGACATCCATCAACATGGATGCCTACCTGGCAGTGACATGCCACTTTGTGGAGGAGAATGAAAAGCTGAGCTCGGTGTTGTTGGGAGTGCAGGCATTCCCCCAGTCTCACACTGCTGAAAATATTGCTTGTGTGAAAGCCTCCCTGATGGAGGAATGGGGAATCTCAGGCAAGGTGACATGCATTGTCACCGATGGTGCTCCTAATATGGTGGCATGCGTGAGAGACCTGAAGCTTCGCCACCACATTTGTGTTGCTCACACCCTCAATCTTATTGTGAAGAGGGCGCTTGATCACCAACCTGCGCTCTGTGGCCTCCGGGCCAAAGCAAGGAAGCTGGTTGGCTACTTTAGAAGCAGCACCACTGCTAAGGTATCCTCTTTTATTTTATTCCAATATATAATGTTAATAGTTTGTCTGTACTCCTACTGCAGTGACTTAATGGCCTACTCTTCTGTATCTTTAAAGGAGAAGCTTACACAAGTGCAGCATCAGCTGGGCATGCAAGCAACCAAGCTGATGCAGGAGGTGGAAACCAGATGGAACAGCACCTACTTGATGCTGCAACGTCTGGTGGAGTTGAGGGAGCCAGTAGGAGCGGCATTGGCTGGATTGCACACTGACATTCCCTTTTTAACTGCCAGTGAGTTTGATATTGTTGTAGCGTGCCTTTCGTTACTCTCTCCTTTCTATGACGCCACCACGGAGCTCTCGGCAGAACAACACGTGTCGGCATCAAAAGTTATCCCCCTCCTGAAGATGATAGAGAATGCCCTTCAGGAGGAGGACACCAAGTCGGCACCTGCAGAAGCAGTGCAAATAGGAGAGCAGCTCAGGGAGAAGCTGCACATGCTCCAGTCAATGAGCATCTTGTCGCTGGCTACACTCCTGGATCCACGATTTAAAGTTATAGCATTTTTCAGCAACACAAAAGCTGCTGAAGCAGTGAAGCGCTTGACTTCAGAGTGTGCCACCGTAATCCGACGGAACCTAGAAGAGAACACTCACGAGATTCCCCAGGCTTCCACCTCTCAAGAATTCAGTGGAGGTAATCTTTTGTATTACATTTTGAGATTACTTATTCCTATTAAAACACTTACTAACCTGACCTGTGGTTTCCATTTAGGTAGCAGACTTTGGCAAAGATTGGACACTAGTGTCATGGAGGCAAAGAGGACTCCAAATGTCTCAGCAGATGCCACCGTAGAGGTCCAGCGCTACCTCTCAGAGGCGAACATAAGCAGTCTGGAGAACCCCCTGGAGTACTGGGCTAATCATCGGTCACTGTACCCCAATCTGTACAAACTTGCACTTATGTATTTATGCACCCCGGCATCATCTGTGCCATGTGAGCGTGTCTTTTCAAAGGCTGGAGAAGTAGTATCAAAAAAGAGAAATCGTTTGAAACCAAAAACTGTGGAGAAATTGTTGTTTCTTAATAAAAATGCATGAAATCATCCAAGTTACACAAGCATCAGCCTATTCATTACCCCCTCCCTAGTTTCATAAGCACTTTCACTGTCCTCTGCCTGATTAAGGCTATGCCATTTTTGTAGAGTCACAAAAACATTATTACACAACATGCCATATCACCTGACACTCCTATTTTGGGAATAATTACACGCAGAGAATACATTCAAACAATATTTTATTGTACACATGTGTTTACAAAATTTATGTAGACAAATGATTTCGTCCTACACCTTCTGTGAAGTCATTCCCAAGAGCCATAATAGACAAAAATGATATGCATCACACGTGTTAAGATACAGCTGGCTGTGATTATACAACTTGCCAGTAGGTGGTGCTGTGTGCACATGAACCGTCAAGAAATGAACCTTTTCTCGAACCAGTTGGCTGAGTGGTTCAATGCCTCATGAGGCTTCATCTCGCCATCACTACTGATCTGAGACTTTAATGCAGAACCATCTCTCAAGTTTGCAAAGGGTGGTCTGGAAGGGAGAAAAACGCCAATGAGCGGCAATAGTTTGGGTGAAAATGCTGTGTTGATGTCAGAGGTGAGAGACAACAAGGAAATGGCAAGACTGGTTCAAGATGACAAGGCGATGCTGTTTAAATTTCTACAACTTACAACCAATGTATGTGGTATTTCATCTCTGAATGAACAACATGTTGAGCATTGAAGCAGATAGGCTGAAATAGTGCAAGACTATTCCTGTCAGTTAGGAGCTAGAAACTGAGGCTCCAATTCACACTGATCCACCAGAATTAGACAATTACAGATTTGAAAAATATTGTTGTCTGTTAAATCATGAAAGCAGCTGGAACAGTAAATTGGCAGAATCAAAATTTGGTTTTAAACATCAAAGTGTGTCACCATCTTGCTTTATATTAACAGCTGCTACTGCCATTAGTGTGAGGGTTGTGGATGTTTTCTTGGCCCACTTTGTGCTCCAGACAGAATTGCTTAACACCACGGGCTCCTTTTCATTGTTGACCTTATCCTTCCCTTTATGACCACAGTGTACCACTCTTCTGATGGATATTTCCAGCTGGATGTATGTTTGTTGAAATTTTCCCATGAAGAATTAAGGCAGTTCTGAAGGCAAACGGATGTTCAACCCTATGCTAGTGGTTGGTGAGTACAATGGACTAATCAGACATGGTCTATATCAGGGGTGTCAAACTCATTTTGGTTTAGGGGCCGCATTCAGCTTAATCTGATCTCAAGAGGGCCACACGAGTAAACTCATTGCAAGATTAAATAGAACTAATAAATGTGGACTTGTTGTTGATTTTTATATTAAATTAATTTAACTTTTACACAATATATTATGAATAACCTCAGCGTTTTTAAGAAAAGTATGTGCAATTTCAACAATACTTTTACTCAGTTAAACATTTACTTGTGCATTATGCATAAGAACTGATCACAGTGATTATACAATGTTGAAAAACATTTTTCACATTTTTTGGAACTTAAAAACACTGTCCTACATGACAAAATACATCAAACAGATAAAAATTAAGAAATAATTTAAATTTAGCTTAATCTGCTAATTAAAACACAGCGCCCCTCGTGGACAATATAGGAACTGCATATGTTCAATTAAACAAAGTACTGTACATGTTTTTTTCAATAATTGTTTTATCATTCTCTTCCTTTTATCTCCTCTTTATTTCACCTTTTGTTTTTTTTTTCTTATTCTTCCTTTCCTCTCCTACTTTCCCATTGTAGTGTCCATATCATATGAGATATTCCCCACATGAATCATAATAAAACTATTCACATTCATAAATCAAGCGGAGCACTATGGCAAAAGCAGTACTGCTCCACTTGTGAAAGTCAAATCTGATGAGCTCTTTTTGGTATTAAGACAACAATTCTTATTGCCACATTGCCAGACAGGACACTGGGGGAAATTTTTTTTTTTTTTTTTTTTTTTTTATATTGATAATGCATTTAGCCACAGGGCCGGACTAAATTGTTCGGCGGGCCGTATGTTTGACACCCCTGGTCTATATCCTACAGCTTTTCACAAACATCTTCTCAATATGGATATTACCAATGAGAATAAATATTTGTTTTTTTTAAGTCATAGTGTACAAGGAGAAAAATATATTACGTTTCTTATAAGACCAACACTTTTTCAGTACTACAGAATGACTATAATTAACATATCGTTAAATGCAACAACCCATGACCAACCCGTTTAACACAACAAGGGAGGTCAGTTCTGTGTAGCTCTATCTGGTATCCTGACCAGAGTCTAAATATCTTTATTTTTCTGTTGCTGTGTAAGCACTTTTCTCACAACCAATAAAATTGTAAAAACATAAAACTGTGGTTTAATATTAATTTATATTCTAACTTTGAGATCATTCATCATCTATAGATCATCTTTTGAATTAACTGTCTGTTACTTAATTTTTTATTTAATGCTAAAATAAGTTAATTTTTAAGAAGAAAATCTGTATTTTAGATTAAGATGTGATAAAGCTTTAGGGTTTAGAAGGATAACATAAAAAGTTACTCTTACAACCTGCTGTACCAGTCCAGCAGGTTGTGAGAGAATTTTTATTTATTTTTTTGCTTTTCAATGTTTTATTCCTATAAGTGAATGATGGAAAGAGTTATTTTTCTGCTCTACCTCTCTCCAACGTGCTCTCCAATACCATGCTGGTACATAAAGTACAGTTCTCAATGTCACTACATGAATTCATAACAAATGTTCATCCTGCCAGCCACGCAGTTGTGCAGTATTCATCTGAACACAGAACCTCTCAGTATGCTGAAATGTGTGCAAGGAATCTAACATAGATATGCCACAACATCAACCTTGTCCCTGATGGCAACAGTAGACCAGCCTCCAGTTTTGGCCAATAACACCAACAAGCAGAGTGCAGAGCACATATAAGTCGCATGTTGTCATCAGGCCCCATGAATTATTAAACACCCCCAGTACTTTGTCTGAGAGAGCTGACAAATGCAACCTCTGCATCTGCCAGACGTACACTAATTTGAGCAGCTACAATCAAGGGAGCTCGTATTATTGCCCTATCGATCTGAGTGGGGAGAGAAATGAGCACCTCAGTTAAGCCCTGTTGGCTGGGCCTAACAGGTATGAGACTTGACAGGGGAGAAAAGAGACTTGGAAAACAGAGAGGTTCCTTTAATGTTACCAACAAAACAGGTAACTAGGCACCAAGCGCCTTTACTGAGGTTGTGTAAACATTTTTTTAAAGATATATAACTAAGGATTTTATTACAGTAACAGAGGGAAGGTGCTAAAAACACAGACTTTGTGTTGTAGGTCAGTAAACATTTCTAAAAATCCCAGTAGAATATTGTGATTTACTAATCGGTTTATATTGGTGAAGCTTATAAAATAAAGAATCTAGGCGCATTGCTTGTTATAAAGCCATGATGGGACATATTCCCACAGCTATGAAATGTCAGCTCAAAGTATAGCTTATTGCTTTTATTGATCTACTCTTCTCATACTAACAACAGGATTGATGGAAGTAAAAAGGTCAAGATGGATAAATGTATTAAATAAACATCTACCAAATAATCTAGTGATCCTGGAAGGTAAAATCTAAAAGAATATATACACTTTTAATAATTGCACTATTTCACTTAAAAGTTTAAATGCAAATATGTCCTCCAGTAAGCCCAGCTTTGTATTTAATGTGCTCCAAACCCAATATAAAATGGTTATTAAAAAAACTGTTTTTTTTTTTTTTATTTAAAAGAATTACAAAGTTTCAGGACTTTTTTGTAGTAAAACTTTATGTTTTTTATGAACAGTATTGTAATTTAAAATAAATTAGTTAAAACAGGATTAAAAATGGGTTGCACGTGCAAATCTCATCTGTACAAACAGTAAACTGTTTGCTAGTATACTAGCAGGATTGTTTCTGTTTCCCTTTGTTTTCAATGAGCCAGACTTTTAGTAATCTTTTAAAGTATTTTCTCAGGCATTTTCTTAGAAACAAAATAAACTTTGTGCTTAAGATCCAGACACAGCAAGGACAAGGACTATATAGTCTATATAGTCTATATATATAAAACTATATAGACTAAGAGCATCATTGTACTGGTGGGCTACATTAAGCCTCACAAAATGTGTGGAGGAACATGTTTATAATCCTCTCTGAATCTAGAAATACATATATTTGCTGCTCAGCAATCCCAGAAGCTCCTCTTAAATGTGAGGTTCTACGATTGGTTTGACCTTTTCCTCCAACACCCTAGAGTAGACTTTTGCAGGGAGGCTGAGAGGTGTGGTCCTTCAGTAACTGAAACAAATCCTCAGGTAACCTTTATTTAGTATAGTGACCTGTCAACACAGCCTGTCACTTCTCAACAGTAGACTGGGGTTGGATATTGAAGAGACATGCCAACCAAGACAGCCCAACAAAGTCCAGAACCTACAGAATCTCAGGGTGCATCTTGTCCAATATTGGCTCCTTGTCATCAAGAAGCTTTTTAGCACTTCAGAACTTCTGCTTCCATGGACATGCCTATTTTGCAAATTATATGATATAATCAAAGATCAAAGAAGTTTTCATACTTTTTTTTGTCTTTTTTTAATGAACAGTAAAACATCAGAATCTGTAAATTAAACAAGCTCCTCTGGACCAAATACATATTGTAGTTGAAAAGAGGACACCTCATCTACAATTATTTGACTTAAAAAATATCTAAAATAGTTGAATTGGTCAGACTGCATGTTTCCTAGTGCCCATATCATTATGATAGTGAAAGTCAATGCAGTGATTATTCCCAATTGATTATTCTGAAGACAAACACTGAATACACTTTTAATGTATCTGTTACATTTATTACATGCAGCCAAAATAAAAAGACTGTTGTCAGAGTAAACAGAAAGTGGTAACATGCATAGTAACAATTTGTACACAATTCCGGTGCAAAACTGCTGTCTTTCCTCAGTGCATCAGATGGGGTGAGATAATTCACAATGATTTGTATATTATCCATGAAGTAACAACTGGTGGAATGAGCTTTGATATAGTTCAATTGTGAATACATAAACTGATGAAAAGCACAGTAACAACAGGATTTTACACACTGTATTTTGAAAATGTTGCTTTGGTTCTAGCTCTGCATTGTGTAATTTTGGACCGAAGCAAGGCTCTCAGTAATTTTGTCATGAAAATTCAAGATGACCAGAGATAGTTGACCAAAAGAAGCTCACTTGGAATTAATATTTCCATTTGAATTCATCTATTTTTCTTCTCCAAATTTACCTTAGAATTAAGTCAGATCAATCCAAAGCTGCTGGATTCATCGGGTAAGAAAATACATTGAAAGCAGGTGTAAGTAATTAGATGAGTTAATAAGCAACAGCTGAGAACAATGAGAATACAGAAATTAGGGAGAGGGAGAATAATAGGCAGGGGCAAAACAGTGAGGAAACATAGCAAGAAATCTGACTGATCATAATATAAAAATGATATAGTAAGAACTAACCCATAGTATCTAGTTACATTTACTTGAGTAACTTTTTAAAAACTCCAGTAATTCAAAAAATACTTTTACTGCACTTTTGTTTTTTACTTTTAAGTAATATTATTTAGAAGACTCTTCCTTGAGCCTAGATCTTTTGGTTACCCTACTGTTATATATCTATATATATATATATATATATATATATATATATATATATATATATATATATATATATATATATATATATATATATATATATATATATATATATATATATATATATATATATATATATAATAATTTTTGTGTTACTTGTGTATTTTTCTTAAAGCAGTAAAAGTTACCTAAAATCTAATCACTAAACTGTAGCTTGGACGCGACATGGGATAGGGGTTTGCAGACTCACTCAAAAGCAATAAATTTATTAAAGCTCTCGTAGATACCAGGCACTGAGAGTCACCAGAGGTTTTATGAGGGACCTTTCAAGATGGTTTACGGTTTGAAAGCTTTTTTATTATTTTTTATGTTTTTCTTGTGAGAATCTTAAAGGCACCTGGTCAGCGAATTATAAGTTGCTTCCTGAGTTGATATCGGAATGCAGATCTGTTTTGCTTGGGAGAAGATAAGCGCCAAAGTGAGTGACACATACCCTGGACACTCCTGGAGGGACCGGTCTGGCTATCAAAAGATGGGCAGTTGCACTTGCTTACAGCCGGCGTGAAAGGAACTCTGGGTGATATTAAGTGAGCATTATGATAACGCTCATAAGTTTGTCTCCCTTTGGAATTCTCATTGTAATAAATATATGCATATTATAAGTGTTTTGTCTATGAAAAGCGTTTTCTTCCTTTGCTGCAAAATCTCCGAACCGGGTGAGGCGGGCCGTAGTGAATGAAACAGGAAGAACTGGAGGCCATCTTAACACTACCCTCCTCTAGTCATTTAATTAAAGGAAGAACAATAATATTTTCATCATTGTTCAATCATTCATGTACCAGACACACCCACATCGTTTATGGTAAAGTAATACTTCTTAGAAGAAGTCAGAAAACCTGGTTTGACTGGTTTGCTGAACCTGCTCTTTTTTTGCCCCTTTTCTACGGTGAGACTTAGATTTGATTTGTAAGGGGACCATTTTGTTATGCCAGAAAACTGTTTGAATATGATTATTATTATTAATTATAATATGTTATTGTAATTTTAATAATAGGTCATTCAAACTCAAATGGTAGCTATAACAAAACATGGTTCAAATGGTGGTGATCCCAGGGCTATAAGCTTGTAATGATTATTACCAATAATCCATTTATTAATTAGATGTTATAAACTCATTTATGCTAGGAAAAGGGCGTTTGATCGATTTCTGACCAATGAGGTTTATCCAGCAAGCGTTGATAACTCAATTATAACTGCAATTAGAGTTTAATCCTTACTTCCTTTACCACCAACCAATGATAATGTCTCTGTATTAATCTCAGATGTTAACTCAAAAAGAGATAGCACTGTATTCTGGTGACCATTCAAACTCTGGATTGAAATGAACACAAACAATTACTATTCCACAGGTTGTTATTTATTGAACCAAAACAATCTTCTGTTACAGTAATTATTCTAATTCAATAATTTAGGAAGCTCTACTCACTACTAAACTAAACATGCAAAAGAAAAAGAAAAGAAAACAAACAAAATCTTAGTTCAACTCAGTTGTTTAAACATCACAGTCATATATATATATATATATATATATATATATATATATATATATATATATATATATATATATATATATATATCTCCAAACTGCTAAATTTGTCTCTCTTGTAAGCAAAGCAATACGACAAAAAGCCCTTTTTTCAGCCAGCTGACAAACACTGTGCAGCAAAAGGTTTTTGTGGGCTACCATGTTTTGCTCTGTTAAGCAAGAGAAAATAAAATTTTAAGAAAGCTAAGTTAGTTTTTTTGTCTTTAGGGAAATTATTTCTCACTTTTATCAATAAACTTAGTCTAACTATTGCCATCATGCAGGTTTTACAAATGCACATGGTTTTATCGCGTGAAAACATTTCAATCTGTTTGTCACTGCTTATGGATGGGCCTATATTGTAGCTTGTTTGACGAGCTTTAGCTCAAAAATGAGTCAACTCTAAGAATCTTACAACTGGATTAAAAATGCAAAGCATGTTGTTCATGCCAGGAACAACAGGCTCTGTCCTGTCATGAACAGTGCTATAGCTAACAGCAATGTTGTTATCTCTGCTGGTATAAAAATAATGTTATTTTTCTGCCAAGTGAAGCTGTCAATCATCATAAGGGGGAAGCCCTGTACTTCAAGTGCTTGACAGCGAATCTTGTTACCATTGCTGGTAAACTGTTTCATGCTTGCACATCAATCACACTTTTTATTAGACATAATCTTAAGTTTGTTCTTTTCTAAAATAACCATCTAAAAGTCCGGTGAAATCTAGAAATTCTTTAAGTCATTATTTTTCAATATACAATGACTGCATTTTGGATCTTACTAAGTTTGCAGCAGTCTCTGAGTACCAGTTTATATCTTCTACAGCACCACATTCTGGTGAATATGGTGTCATTGAAGGGTTAGGGCGTCATGAAGTATATAGTGTTTGTGCTTTCTTTGGCATTTTTTCTGAAAAGAACAATGTTTCGACTCAGTGGTCTTCTTGTAGATTATATTTTTTCTGTTACTTTGTGCTCTTCTGACAATTTCAAGATTATTTTCAATCCAGAGACCAAAAATAACATGAATATCTTACAATGTTGTGCAACATAATGGAATCCTGTGTCTATCCTCTGTATTATACATCTCCTGACTTGTGTGCACTCAATCAGAATGTGCCAGTCCTGCACAGATTTGTGCAGCGCTGTGGGAAGGCAGCCACATCATGTATCTCAGATGTACTGCTAAGACTGGCGTAAAATCCTTTATAAAATATGAGCATTTTAACTGAGGATAAATAGTGATGGCTACTTGCTCCTTATAATATTGTGTATTATTAACAAACAACTGATGCAATAACAACACTGAAAATAGAATTGTTTTTAGGTAGACTTAAAATATTTTAGACTCTGTATTAAGAGACTAATTAGGTTTCTAAGAGTTTACCTATATAATCAAAATGACACAATCCATTGTTACATTCAAAAATAATTTCTGAAGTTTTCTAAAAACACTCTGATGTCCTTGCAAAACCCTATTAATTTTTCGAAAAGTAAAACTTTGACAACAAATGCACTAGAGTTATCCATAATCAGAGGAATAAACACAGGCAAATTGTACATGTAAATTAGTTTGTTCCCATGTTATGAGGGGGAAACCAAATATTTCAGATATTTAAATTAGTATTTAAATATCTCAAAGTCAGGCTGGAATATTCTGTTCCCCTTAGATGTTCCTAAAAAAACATTTTTCTCTTTTCAATAGAGGAAATATCTTCTCATACTTCAAATTGTCAGTACAAGTACTTAAATAATACATTTGCTAGGGTTGACTATTCTCCAGAAAACACAACAACATACAATAAAGATAAAAAATTAGCTACCGGAAATATATTTTATTAACCCAGTAATGTGTCATCTTTTAGAATACACATTTTGTCAGAATGATAAGCCTTGATTCATAATTTTTTTCCGGAAGCAAAATGTTCCATGTCCAGCAGAATGATCATCCTTTTTATATCAATAATGAAAAATTATAAATAAACGCAATGTGTTGGAAACAGTGTTTGGTGGCTTACTAATATATATCAGGTTAAAATGATCACGACACCGTCATGATTTAGGTTTTTGTTTAATTTTGTTTGGACTTGTCTGGACTGATTAGGTTCCATTCCCCTCAGCCAACAGCCATCAGTCAGCATCCAATCAGCTCTGTCCACTTCTCAGCCACCAGTTATCGTCCAATCAGCTCAGTTACCTACCAACCACCACTCTGCACCTGATCAGCTCCACCTGCTGCACTAATTAGAGTCAACTCTGTTCACCTGTTTCCCTGCGACATATACCTGCCTCTTTCATCCACTCACTGCCAGAGCGTCTTATCTTGTCCTATTGTCTGCAAGTGTTTGTGCCCCAGTGTTGTCGCATCACCCATACTGGAGGAAATGCTGACAAATAAAATACAACTATTTGCCTCCACTTCAGACCTTGAGATCTGTATTTCATATTTGGGGAAATTCCAGTCAAATTTTAGTACGAAAACTGTGCACTGTTTTAGGCATGAGGTGCCAGAAGAGCTAAATTGCAAGTGCAAAGCTCCTGATAGCTGCAATCTTTTGAAAAGTAAATAAATATGTTGCAGCAGCTATCACTGGATGGATATATATATATCTATCTATCTATACATACATACATACATACATACATACATACATACATACATACATACATACATACATACATACATACATACATACATACATACATACATACATACATACATACATACATACATACATACATACATACATACATACATACATACATACATACATACATACATACATACATACATACATACATACATACATACATACATACATACATACATACATACATACATACTGCTGCTGACAGTCCCTATAGTTTTAGGGACTGTCAGCAGCAGCTGATCAGCTGATCTAAGGAATCCGGGTGGGTGGTAAAGCTGAATCAGCTCACATAAATATGGTGGAGCAAGGTTGTTAAAACATTTAGAAACGAATAAGAAAAGCTTAAAATTAATTCTGTACCACACAGGGAGCCGTTGAAGGGAAGTTAGGATGGGGTTGTCTATTAATCAACACAATCTTTATACAAAGTGCCAGGAAGGGTACATAACTCTTTTTTTAGGGGCTTTTTTAAGGAGATGCATCTTCTTTCTTGGGCCATTATATACACTGTTGGATGTAAACCAGTTTCTAATAAACAAAATATGATGTGCAGCATCAACTGGTAAGTGAGTATCTCAGTTGCATGAGTCACAAATCGTGATACATTTATAGCCATGGGGTCGACAAGAGTTCTGTTTCATACATAATACTATCATGTCCTGTGAACCAAATATCACTCTATGCTATCCTTGATGGGGTAAACTTACCACTGCACTTTCCATGATATAAAGCAGTCTAAAGGTAATTTGAGTATAGTCTCTCCAAGAAGGGACAAAGCAGCCTGAACATCTTGAAGAAGCTTATAGTTCTTTCAGTGTTTGTAGCAAGATGCTGCAAATCTTTTGTGTAGTGTGTTACCTCTTCTGCCTTAATCTGTTGGGGCAGCATCAGTTGCAATTGACTTGAAGCCTCAGAGTAACTGACTTGGAAAAAGCCTGTTGAGCTTCCTCAAAAAAGAAAGCCGACTCTGTTCTGGGGACTAATCTATGACCTCTGGAGATGATTTTAAATTGAAGTATTATTCGTAAATGAAGAACATTATGGACAATCAGATTGTCATACAACAACAAAGTCTTCAGTGAGAAGCTTCTCCAGATCCTCTGTAAAACAGATAGCTACGGGAGATCCTACCTGAATGCAGCCATGCACAGCTCATTGAAGAAACTCCAATAACATGACTTATACCAACATTTAATTTCCCTTTGGGATTGAGAATGTATTTTTCTTAAATGTAATAAAGAAATTATTATTTAAATACAGATTAAAGTGATTGTTATTTTCACACAATAAGTGATAAAAACTTGTTTTTAATTCAATGTCCCTGCAAACGTGTGGAGCAAACATTTGTCTGTTGTAGCAGCTGCGGAGTTAACTGCGCTTTCACATTTTAAAGTTTATGCAAAGGAAAAAGTTTTCACAAAGATTGTAAGGTGAGGCTGTTTCCTGGTTTGAAGTTGTTATGAAAGTATAGTCCTGCTTATAAAGTTATACCTCCATCATAAGTGTAACTGATATTCACAAGCCTATGTCACATGCACTGATTCTACTCCAGACTCCCAATGGTAGTTGGGAAGCCTTCACACAGATACCAAATCAGAGCCAATACAATATCTTTACTGTATAAAGTGTTTCCCCCTGGAATGTGCTTAGGCAAGGCATTGAGTTGTCGGACCGGCGGATCGGGGGGGGGGGGGGGCACAATGAGTGTGCTCCTTAAGCTTTGCGCAGACGACCGGCGGAGCGCCTGTTTTTTTTACTGCCATTCACCATATGCACGCGCGAAAGCGACAACAAAAAAACGCCTGTTACTGTCAAATAAACATGCAAGCATATCGAGTTAGGTTTTTTTTTTTTTTGGGGGGGGGGGGGGGAAGGTTGGCGAGGCGGTAGCGTGAGTGAGTGAAGATAGCGCTTTGGGAAACACTGGTATATATGAGCGATAAGTTAGACATAAGGCTCTCCTGACAGGAATGAAATAGATCTGGGCCAAGTGTGGGTAAATTATGATTTTGGGATGCATCTGCTTGCACGTTCCTAAAAACTGTTAAAAGCCCACCTTAAAAGTCAAAGGGGAACGGGTAACATGAAAGCAAAGGGCTAAGTTTACACTGCAGGGAAATGTGACCCAAATCCATCTTTATGCCCATATGTGACCCAAATCCATCTTTTTCATGGCAGTATGAACACCCCAGATCCGATCTGTTCACACACCCAAAAAAAACATTGTTACTAATTTGGCCACTTTTCAAAGTGTCTGCTGTCTGAACGCTCATGTTGCATTTTATCCATCTTTCACGTCACTCTCCTGTCTCTCACTACACATACACACAGTAGTAGCAGTTAGCGCTTCATAAAAGACCATTGTTAACAGTTGTGCTGCTTTTTTCTTACCTTCGTCTTATGACGTGGTCTTAATATTGTGAGCTCCCATTGCTCAACATCTTTCTAATAGTAGCATGAAAATAAGTCAGGCGCTGTTATTTTGTGACTCCAAGAGGTGGTGTTGCGTTTTCATAGCGTGACTTGGCCTAAAGTAGAAGAGGTTATACCAAAAGTTATGCCAGCTGTGCGAACATGAAAATGTCAATTAATGTCCGGACCCAGGTTCTTGTCAATAAAGTCCCCCTGACATTCTGATTATTAGAGAAATACAGACATCACAGAATATGACGGTTGCTACCATGTATTGTGACCACACTGTAATGTAATGTAAAAAATAAAATTTAACCAAACTGTTATGGTGGATTTTTACTTTGTAAATTAAATAAAAGTAATATTTAACCTCTGACAATTATAATAATAATAATAATAATAATTATTATTATTATTATTATTAGTAGTAGTAGTAGTAGTAGTAGTTTGCTGGCATAACTTTTGGCGCAACATCTTCTACTTTAGGCCGAGTGATATAACTGATCTCTCTCTAAGGTGCTGGGCCGAGTCAAGCTATGAAAAAGCAAAGCGCCTCACAGAGTCACACACAGAGTAATCAAATATGGTGGTCACAGAATATGACTTAACCCCAGTATTCGCATTGTGTTTTTTTTCTTTTCAAGTTTTGTTTAAACAAAACTTTATTGAACACTTCTTATATTATTGTTTGTTCATGTTATGGCGATTGCACTGAAACAACAATTTCCCCCTGGGATTATTATAAGTATGTCTGATTCTGATATTATGTCAAGTAAGAACAAAAATATTAAATGTAATTAATTAGCATTGACAAACCGCAGGAATGACATATGCCATAAAACTCTTCTGAAATAATTATGTATAATAAAAGTCTGTTTTCTCACCTCAGAGTAAGTGCTAGATACATTTTCCACCAGTTAGTGACACTGATGACAAAATCACATGTGCTGTCTTTAAATATGATTCTGTGTGTCTGGGTCACACACCAAGGGAAAACCTGGGGGAAGGTAATTGCTTTTGTTAATGGGTGGTCATTAAGCTAAACAAAAGCTGATGTGAAATTGATGAGTTTGTCTTGGTGCTGGTTATCATATGGAAAACAAATTTGTCAGAATCAGAATTCTCCATGCATCCAGTTAGACTCTTAATCACAGGAAAGACAACCCTTCAAACTGAATCTATGCATGTCACTTTTTATCATGGTCAATAAAAACAGATTTGACTCACATTGACGAGTTGCTCATCATCACTGTTTAGAAGAGAACAGACATGTAAAATTTAAAGTGTTTTAGGTTCATTCCCTCTGAACACAGGGCCGTGTCCTGATTTGTTATTGTACATATTTGGATAACGTTAGACACACTTTTAACTGCAAAAGATAGAATACAAAGTTAGGGGCCTTGCTGCATATTAATCACAGTGCTACAAATAAAAAAAATGCTAAAACTGAACAAACCTTTCATAGCAAGGTTCTGTTGGTTTATTATAGTGATGGCAGTATATTGGAGCACTGTGCCAGTGAACACAAAACAAAGCCTGGAAGCACCAGCTTTTGTTGTTTGTGTAAACTTTCAAACAGGAAGAGCCACTCTGAATGTCATGTCTAGACTTCCACCTAATTACAACGCAAAGCATTTACTATGTGCATCATTCTTCTGATTTGATCCAAAGAAATGGCTGCAGCAAACAATTTCCTCTCTACACACAAAACTCAGCATGTCCATGTATAATGCAAACAAGTGGTATGCCCTTGTATTACCACTGTAGTACAGCTCTTTACTGCTGAAACAGCCACATATATACCGCATCATTCCATACTAGCTTTATTTATGGAGCACTTTAAGCAATCACAGGGCCAGAGTGCTGTACACAGAATAAATAAAGAGCAGTCATATGATACCATAACAAATCAATGTTAAAATGAATAAGACCTCAAATAAATAAAACAGCTCTATACTAAAATATAACAATCATACAATGAATAAAAATGAAATAAAATGGAGACAAATACAGGTAGAATTAATAGTAAAAATAATTGAGTCTACATGGTGTCAAAGGCCAAGGAGAAGAGATGGGTTTTAAGAAGGGATTTAAAAACAGACCGTAAAGAAGCCTGTCATCTAAGTAGGCTAGTAAACTAAAAAAATCAATATCTAATATAAAAAAAAAAAAAAAAAAATGTGTTGGTTCCTTGTAATTTCAATAAGAAGTTATAAAGGACCATATTGGAAGGTCCAAAGAGCCACTAGTGGCTCCTGAGATGCAGGTGCAGATCATTGCGCTAGCAGAATACAGGATACATTGCCAGGCTGCCACGATGCAGCACAGACACATATCCAGATAGACAGCTATTCATGC
Organism: Fundulus heteroclitus; assembly: GCF_011125445.2. NCBI lineage: Eukaryota > Metazoa > Chordata > Actinopteri > Cyprinodontiformes > Fundulidae > Fundulus > Fundulus heteroclitus. Next base: position 22,593,723 of record NC_046370.1, read on the forward strand.
AAACAGCCATATCTAATGTTTGATTCAAAATAGCAGATTAACCTAAAGCATGTTTTTGTGAGTGGAAAAACAGTACCTTTTGCTGCAATGCCACAAAAGTAACGACAGCACCATGCTATGATTTTGCATACAAATGTGGCCAAATGTGACATCTGTAAGACCAAGTATACTGACCCAACCTGTCTCACTGAAAAACATGTAATAGCCATGTTGGTCCTTAGGGGGAAACGTACTAGTGTCACAATTGGCCCCTTAAGGCCAATGATTATTTTGTCAATTGATTTACATTGGCTTGCCACCCATTGTCAAGTGACAATTCTGGAGTAGAATTATAAATTCATGATAACTTCAAAACAGGAAATAGCCTGACCCTAAAATCTTGTGAAAGCTTTTTCCCTTTGCAGAAACTTTAATGTGTGAAAGTTCAGTCAGCTCTACACCTATGGCTCCAATACATAAAGCTATGCTCAACACAATTGGAGAGAAATAATAATTGTGATCACTTACTGTGAGAAAATAACATTATTACTGCATTGTGTGTTTACTTATTTGAAGGTATAGTGGACATTCTTTTTTTGGCTTTGAGTTCCGAGGGGATTATCTATTGATTGTCCCATATGGCAATCACTGTGGCGTGCTCAATGCCAATGAGTGTGCTCCTTACTTCCTAGTTTCCTTTGAGCATGCACACTTCTAGTGTTTATGTATCTAGTTAGCTTCGGTGTTAAACGGAGGAAGGCCTCAGAAGAAAGAAATAGAACCAGTGAGTATTTGGGAGATTCTTTCATGCAATCCCCCTAAGGAGCTTAAGAGCAGGTAGGATGGTCTTGCGCATGTGCAGTTAGTCAGAAACTGACTTACCTACATTTCTGAAAAAAATTGTCTACTGTATCTCTAAAAGACTGAATTGTGGCGTAACTACCAGCATAACTTTGCTCACTCTCCACTATTCAATATGGCAAATCAAGCTAGCGGCTGCTTTCTCCCCATGCTGAAGACAGCCTCCTTTCCTCCCGTTCCCATGTATTACATCCCACTTTGATGGAGTTTTTCAAATTTGTCTGGGGCAGAAATCTGCTTTTTCATGGGGTTGAGTTACACCTTAATTACTGCTTACATTAATTGATGTTCGGTATTTTTTTATTTAATGTTTTGCTTATTTTCTTGATTTGTTTATTTTGAAATATGTCAGAGTTGGTCCTCCAAAGTAGTGATACAAAAGCAAAAATTAAAGTGACACATAACTACTCCTAAAAGTATATTTTGCTCAAAATGTTACTCAAGTAAATGTAACTAGTTACCACCCATCTCTGAATCATGTATTCCTTTCAAATGATGTAACTCAGATACTCACTTGCAAGAAGACATGACACCATATTTCTGTTTATCAGCATCTCTGATTTACATGCATCAAGGTGTATAATATATCAAGAAACAAGATGCATCCTGTTCATGTATAAATACTGAGTTATGACCCCCCCCCCAACACTTAGTTTTATGATT